>NC_056728.1:1243318239-1243465739 GCF_019279795.1 Protopterus annectens | reverse complement strand
GGACTGTCTTACAGTCCCATTTAGCGTTGCCACCCCTCCGTTTTTTTCAGGAGTGCCCGGAAATCAGTAGGGCACTCCGGTTCTTGCTCTCGGAGTCCGGAAATAGCGACGTCAGGCTCGCCAGCGCGTATGGTAAAAAAAAAAAAAAAAATTAACATTCCCGTCTTGGACTCTCGTTGATTGGCTGCTTGCTGCAGACGAGGCTTGTGCAGCAAGCAGCCAATCAACACGTAGAATTGCAAGTCAAATCCCCGCAAAGCCCACGAAAATTACTGCATAAAAAGTGGCACTTCAGCTACTAATTTTACCTTTTACTCTCTAGTGTAAAAGGTGGTGCTTAAGATCTGAAATTTCTTGGACGTCTTCGGTGGATTGCTGGTTCGTTTGCTGCTGCTGCCTGGAAGGATTGCCCTAGCCCTGCTGCCTGGAAGGATTGCCCTAGCCCTGCTACCTGGAAGGATTGCCCTAGCCCTGCTCCCTGGAAGGATTGCCTAGCCCTGCTGCTTGCCTTGCTTGCTGGAGTCTTGCCCTGGAGAAGTGCTGTGGACTGGCCGACTGGGTGGTGTTGTGTTCCCCTGCTTGCTGGCCCTTTAGCTGCCTGTTCTCTTCTGCCGCTGAGAGCTTGTTTAAGTAGCCCTGCTGATGATTTTTCTGGAGGTAAGTGGAATTTTTTTAATGGATGAATTCTTTGGAATTAAGGTAGATTTTCAAAGATTAGTGTGACAAGGGGAATGAAATATTGCCAGCACAGCTACTAGTGAATTTTTTAAATATTAAATTTATATTAATTCACTAGCTGTGCTGGCACTATCTCATTCATTGATGGTGACAAGATGTGTGTAACTGTATCTAGATGTTCAACATGTGGTGATTATTAACTAGAACAGTTTCTAATCTGGTTTTGGACTTGGTTGCAGTGAATATATAATGACTTCATGATTTGTATAAGATGCTTGGACTGTAGATCTGTCTTTTCTAGTCTGTCATCACCGTGATGTTTACCTTGACCTGTGTTTCTTCCTAGGGTGTCTATGTCGTACAGTCTTCATATTATAGTGAGGCTTAAATGTAGCTTTTTGTCTAGTTTGTCATCACAATTGTTTACCTTTTATCTGTGTTTTCTAGGGTATACCGTCTATACCAAAGCTTAGCTCATTTGATGTTACAGTGAATATATGATTACATGATTTGTATAAGATGCTTGGACTGTAGATCTGTCTTTCTAGTCTGTCATCACCGTGATGTTTACCTTGACCTGTGTTTCTTCCTAGGGTGTCTTTCTAGGGTGTACAGTCTTCGTAGTATAGTGAGGCTTAAATGTAGCTTTTTTGTCTAGTTTGTCATCACAACTGTTTACCTTTTATCTGTGTTTTCTAGGGTATACCGTCTATAACAAAGCTTAGCTCATTTGATGTTACAGTGAATATATGATTACATGATTTGTATAGGATGCTTGGACTGTAGAACTGTCTTTTCCAGTCTATCATCACCGTGATGTTTACCTTGACCTGTGTTTCTTCCTAGGGTGTCTTTCTAGGGTGTACAGTCTTCGTATTATAGTGAGGCTTAAATGTAGCTTTTTGTCTAGTTTGTCATCACAATTGTTTACCTTTTATCTGTGTTTTCTAGGGTATACCGTCTATACCAAAGCTTAGCTCATTTGATGTTACAGTGAATATATGACTACATGATTTGTATAGGATGCTTGGACTGTAGAACTGTCTTTTCTAGTCTATCATCACCATGATGTTTACCTTGACCTGTGTTTCTTCCTAGGGTGTCTTTCTAGGGTGTACAGTCTTCGTATTATAGTGAGGCTTAAATGTAGCTTTTTGTCTAGTTTGTCATCACAACTATCTGTGTTTTCTAGGGTATACCGTCTATACCAAAGCTTAGCTCATTTGATGTTACAGTGAATATATGACTACATGATTTGTATAGGATGCTTGGACTGTAGAACTGTCTTTTCTAGTCTATCATCACCGTGATGTTTACCTTGACCTGTGTTTCTTCCTAGGTGTCTTGGGTATATAGCAAGGCTTAATGTAGTTGCTTTTCTTTGGGACTGTCAATGTGAAATATCTCATGTGGTTTTGAGCTTGTTACAGTGAATATACAGGATATTTTCTAACGTTTTGTTGTGTAGATATTTAAGTTTTGAGACTACTTAAATATTTATTTAGTGACACTGGGCCACTACCTTGGCATTGGTCAAACTAGCAATGTTTATTACTATTGCACAGTAAGACTGAACACACTTTGTCAGGGCCTTAAAGTTGCTTATAAGAAGTAGCTGGCTGATTATGTTGTAGTCTGGGGAAAAGGGGGCATAGTTAGTAAACTTGTGCCAGCCTTTCCTTGTGTATATAAATCAGACCTCAAGTGTGTCTCAACTGCTTTAGCAGGGGCCCAAAGCACTGTTTGATAAATAGGGTGCTGGATGTCTTCACTTGGCCACTATGCTCAACTCTAACTGTGCCAGTGGGAGGAGGTGGTGGTGAGGATCTGGAGTGGAAAGGGGAGAAACCAGCCCCAAGCTGACTGGTCTCTGTGCTTTTAAGACAAATTGCACTTAATATGGGGTGTTGCATCTGGAATTGTGGGGCTACGAATTGATCTTTATGTCTGCCCATACGGTCTCTTATCATTATACAAGTTATTACTGTTGCAGCCAGAGGGAATTATGATTGCTGAGTTACATATTTCATGTTTATCATTGTGTCGCCCACACTATGTCCTGTTTGTCTTTATGCAAGTTATTACAATTGTAGCCAGAGGGTATGATTGCTGAGCTGCCATGTATTTCATCTTTATCTTGTCAGTCCACAGTATGCCTGAACTTTCTTGCTGTGTTCAGACTCAGCTGGATAACGTTTGCACTGGGTTCTACATAAAAGTAGAGGGTCTTAATTTGGTGCATTGCTGTAGTGTCTGACCCATGTGTTTTACACACAGTTGAATGCCTTCTGTGCATATTCTGCTGTCACACCAGGTTCATGTGTAACAGCTGCAGAAAGTCCCTCAGACAGGAGTTGCTTCTGCCTTTCATTGCTTTACCTTCACTGTAATTTTTCATGAGGAGTCTCATTTTTTTCCCTATACCAACTTGGTATTACTAGGGTGTGAAAGTCTGGAGATTCACATGTGAATGTGAACTCTGGCTAGTGGCTACTGACTGACACAGGCCCCACCAGGCACTGGTGTTGGTCACAAGTGTTTTGATTTTCTATTAATAGCTGTTTTGGTTTATTGTAGTGTTGAGCAAGGATCCTACAGGAATCATGTTCAGGAAAAGGTCAATGAATCATCAAGAAGAGGCTGAAAGCGTCTCCTAAGAGGTATTTCTGCAGTTATAATAAGGTGTGGGAGCAAAGCTACTCATGGGTGCGACCTGTTCCAAATGCAGATGCCATGGCAAAGTACACATCCTGTGGAACAACTTTCACTGTAAAATGGGATGGGGAAAAGGCATTGAAAAGCCATCAGAAGTCAGACAAACATCATCAAAGCCTTCAGCTCCAGAGGCAGAACCTCGTAATGACCAAGTTTATTCAGCCACGAGTGTAACCAGTGAAGCTTCCAAAGTCACTGCAGCTGAAGTGACAGCAGTCTATCATGGAGTGAAACATGGTCACTCATATGTATCCATAGATTGTGGAGGTAAGCTGGCACCGACAGTCTTCCCTGATTCTACGTTGGCTTGAAATTCACCTGTGGGAAGACAAAATCTGAGAGTATTGTCATGAATGTTCTTGCACCTCATTCAGAGGAGCTCCTTCTGCAGGAACTTGGCAATTCCTATTTCTCAGTGGGATCAGATGCATCCAATAAAGGGAACAGAAAAATGTTACCTTTAGTTATTCAGTACTTTACTCACACCCATGGCACACAACAGAAACTCCTTGATTTCTATGAGGATCATAACGAAAGTTCTGAATGTATCTTTACTAGAATAAAGGACATCCTTGTGCATAAAGGACTCAAAGTACAAAACATTGCTAGCTATGCTGCAGACAATGCCTCAGTCAATTATGGAAAGCACAGGTCTGTTTTTAAAGTTTGAAATCTGAGGTGCCTCACATCATTGCAGCAAACTGTTTATGCCATGTAATACATAACTGTGCCAAGCATGCAAGCAAGGCCCTTGCAAAGTTTGATGTGGAGACTCTGGTTTTGAAAGTACATAGTGAGTTTTCAGCATCTGCTAAAAATGGCACTGTTGAAAGGCTTCTATTCTTTCCTAGACCAGGACTTTAAGGAAATAATGCAACATGTTGTAACAAGGTGGCTGTCTTTGTTCCCAGCTGTGGCAAGGCTGGTAGAATGTTGGCCTGCTTTTAAAAGTTATTTTATTAGTCAAGGGCCTGAGGACTATCACCCCCTTATCTGGAAATTTGTGGAGGCCGATGAGGATGGCATCAGTGGGGATGTGTCTGAGACAGAGTGCTACATACATTTCATGCACTACATCCTGCAGGTATTCCACAAGTCTATAGCAAAACTTAAAAGTAACACTCTCTCTGCTCCAGAGTTGTACATCATGATGAAAAGTCTAAAAGATGAGTTGCAGAGAAGGCTAGATGACCAGTTCTTTGGTACTAAAGTTTCATCTGCCTTACAGAACTTTACTCCAGCTGTCGCACAGCAGGTCTGTAGGACCTTCTGTGATTTTTACAGTAAAGCACTTTGTTACCTACAGAAGTGGTTTGACTATGATAATAGTCTCTTTAAAGCTATGCAGGTCCTCAGCCTCCAACATCCTGTAACTTGGCCAGAACTGCGTACAGTTGCAGACCTCTTCAAATTGGATGTGGACATTGAAGCACTTTACTCAGACTACTGTACTTTAACTGCTGCATTGCCAGCCCTGTTACAAATGACAGAGGCATCTGTAAGTGATCGCTGGGTGACTTTTTTTAGTAAAGCTCCAGACTGCAAGCCACTTTACAGACTATCCCCCCCCCCCCAGCAATAGCTTTGTGGAAAGGGTTTTTCACTTATGGGGAATCGTGGACTGATGTAAGAAATAGAATGCTTGTGTCACTTGTGAAGGCAGAGTTGCAGGTCAAGCTAAACTTTAACATGAGTTGTTAGCAATTTTATTCATTTGTAGAAATAACCAGCCATTACTTGAGGCTGCTAGATCAAATGCCAAATATAGCTTCAAGTATAAGCAATGATTTCTAGCAAAACTGAAGATACTTTAAACAGTTGCTTTTCTTTTACTATTGTGTGTGGTGAACCCTTAATGTACTGCTTTGAATGAACTGGTGTTTTTAATATCTAATTGTATTTCCATTTTAGTACTACCTGTAATATGAGACTTGGGCTTAGTTTTCCCATGCTTGTGTGTGATGTACTGTTGTATGTAGTGAACCTTTTGAAGTATTGCTAAATAAAGTTTTTTTAATTTACTTTTGACTCGTTGCACATTTTTCTACTTATTGGTAATTGTATGTGATATTAAAGACTTATGCTGAAGGGTGCTAGAGTAAAGGGGTGTGGCTATCAAAAGGAATGGGTGTGCTTGATTGTGCATGGGGCGGGGCTTGTTTGTCAGGAAATGGCACAGTAGAAAGGTGGCAACCCTAGTCCCATTGTTGCCATGTGACATTGATCAGTACCTTGAGTAGCAGCACACTTCCTGGAAGGATAAATTGTAATGTGCTCACTGCTGTTATCCCTGTTATGCCCAGTTTCGTTATGTGTTCATAGGTAGGTACTAGGCTTTCGGCCCAAGGGCCTACGTAAGCCTAGACAGCAAGGTTCCATGGCTTACACCACCCAAGAAAGTTATTTTCCTGTGCCACTGTTGAGCAGAGACACAGAAGTGATCCCCAGGTTGTATTTCCTATTTCCCATCCACTCATCAAGATTTTTCTTGAAGAGTGCTAATGAAGAACTTTGCTTGACATAGACGGGTAGCTTGTTTCACAGTATAGGAAGTCACTGGGACAGGAATCTATCCCTCCAGCGTGTCCTGTTTATTGTGGTGACAAGGTTTAGGTCCCTAGAGCGTGCATCTTGGAGGGATTGGGTTTTATTTAGGTGTAGCATATCCAACAGCTCTGGGTTTGACATAGCTTTATATGTTAGGCAAAGATCACCTCGGAGTAGGCGATATGCTACGGAGTAAAGCTGGAGCATTTTGAGGCAGTCAGTGTAGGGCATTTGTTTGAAGCCAGTAATCCTCTTTGTGAGGTACTTCTGTGGCCTTTCCAGCTGCTGCAGATGTCTTGTGAGGTACGTTCCAAAAGGGGCATTGTACTCTATAATAGGTTTAATATGTGACGAGTAGAGGGGAACAATGACCTCTTTTTTCCTGGATGAGAACCCTTTTATGATGAGGTGTGCCACGTAGAAGGACTTCCTGACTACTGTGGCGATGTGACTATCAAAGGAGAAACTACTGTCCACCTGGGTCCCAAGGTCTCTTATCATGCATTCGGTGTTAAGTAGATTGCTGCCTATGTTGTAGTTCATGGGTACAGAGTTTTTACCAAAGGGGATGACACTGCACTTTTTGGCATTGAGCTTGAGGCTATGGCTCTGACACCAGGCATCTGTCTCAGTGAGGCCCTTCTGTAAGATGTCCACATCATTTGGGGAATTGACTATGGCTCCTAGTTTGCAGTCATCTGTGAACTTCATTAGCCAGAGGCCTTCTGTGTTAGCCTGTACTTCAGAGAAGTAGATAGCAAACAGGAGAGGTCTCAGGACGGAACCCTGTCATACTCCACTTGTCACTGCTTTGAGGTCAGATTTGGAGTCTGCAACTTTTACAGTGTGGGTTCTGTCAAGGAGCCAGTTGGCAACCCATCTTGTGATGTAGGGATTTATACCTAGTTTAGTGAGTTTAGCTATACTTCCAGAATGGGGGATGGTGTCAAAAGCCTTGGCGAGGTCAAGATAGGCTGTGTGAACCACCTTACCTGCAACCACAGCTTTGGTGACTGCCTCAAAGAAGTCGATCAGGTTCAGGAGGCATGATCTGCCTTTCACAAACCCAAACTGGGTGGGATCCAGAGTTTGGAGGTTACCAGTGTCTTTTTCTATGATGATATGTTCCATCGCCTTGCAGACCAGGCTCGTCAGTCTAATAGGGCGATAGTTCCCGGGATCAGTGGTGGCTCCCCCTTTGTGAAGTGGGATAACTGTTGCTGTGTGCCATTCAGTGAGCACAAAGCCTGATGCGAGGCTATTATTGAACATGGTGCTTAAGTGAGGAGCCAGTTCGTTCTGAAGTTCATGTAAAACGCAGCCTGGGATGATGTCCGGTCCCATGGATGCTGTGTTTTTGGCTTTAGAGAGTGCAGCTTTTACCTGCGTAGTTGTGATTACAGGGACTCTGAATTTTTCCTGTATAGATATGGGCCCTTTAGGGGTGAGAGGGGGGTAAAGTTAGCACTGAACCGATCTGCCAGGATGTTGGCAATATCAGTTGGTTCTGTAATTTTTGTGCCTTTGTGTTGTAACTCAGAGCAGATCTGGGTGTTGCCATCTAGATTCTTGACATAGCTATAGAATGCTTTGTGGTTGTCCTTGGATTTAGTGGCAATTTTGTTTTCGTAGCTAGCTTTGGAAGATCTTATAAGGGATCTCAGCTTCTTACTGAGGCTAACCAAGGAGCTCCTCCACTCATGGGATTTTACTCTCTTTTGCAACAGTTTCTTCCTTCTGTTGTACAGTTTGTTTATGGCAGGGGACCACCAGATTGGCTTCCTTTTTTGGAGGATAGCGTCTTGGTTCTGTTTGGGGTAGCACGATCCATGCACTCATGTAAGTGCTTATAGAGTGCATTTGTGTAGGATTCAGCAGTTGTAACTGTATTATCCATCTGCATGGGTGTCATGAAGTTCACCACTTCTGTCTTAAGAAGCATGAAGTTGGCTTTGGAGAAATTTTTTACTGTGGTTTCCTTAATGGGGGGGGGGGGATGTGGATATCAAGGGTGATAAGCTTATGGTCGGATCGGACCAACGAGGAGTTGACTTCAGGTATGGAACTCCGGTCACTCATGTTGGTAATGACTAGGTCTAGGATATTGTTGCCCCTGGTGGGGGTGTGGATAAGTTGATCTAGGGCATTGGAGTTTATGAATTCCAGAAAGCGTTGAGCTAAGGAGTTGGTACATGAGTAGTTTTCCCAGTTAATGGCGGGGTAGTTGAAGTCGCCCATTATTAGGGTGTTTGGTTGAACCCTAATATTTTCCAGTACATCAAGAAAAGAGGAGTGGGAATCCTGGGGCATGGTGAGAGAGCTGTAGCAAGCTACAATTTTGGTTTGCAGTTTTGCCCAGAGTTAGTTGCACTTGGATAACCTCGGATGCATTATGCTGAGCAACTAGCCTGGAGGTGTGTGGATATCCTTAATGAATATGGACATACATGTTATACTTTATGTACTCAGAGCTCTGCTTCACATAAGTACAATATTTGTTTTTATGTTGTGGCTTCTTGTGATTCAGGTACTTGATGATCAAAGCATACACAGCATACACTTTTGTTGTTATTTATTTATATGGGGTGCTTATTTTCCTTATGAATGATTGAGACGTAACCATTCAAAAAAGATTAAAACTGATAAAGATTAAAGGACACCTAAAACCTTACCGTAAAAGCCCCCTTGTAACCCCCATATAGTAGTCAAAACTCCCCCATGGTTCCTGAATGTGGTTACATAATAGAGAAGAATGAGTAACTTCTCCAAAATAGTGCTCAACTATATCACCCAAAAAATAGATTCACCAGTGTCTATCTATCTATCTGTCTAAGATACAACATGTGATTAAAAGTGATTATATCAGTTGTGTTTGTGTAGTTAGAACCTGATCATCTGGTCATTGCATATTTGTAGGGAAGCCATATTTATCCACTCCTTAACCAGTTCCAAAGTGCACTGTTATTAGTAGGTACCCATTTCAGCACTGTCACAAAAAGGAATCTGCCATGTTGAAGCGGAGTTTTACCTTTTTGCTTACATACTGTCATCAGCAATAAAAACACTCTTTAAGATTTAATTTACACACACACACACACACACACACACACACACACACACACACACACGCACACACTCCTGGGAAAGGCTGGCATAGATTACCCTCTCTACCAGCTTTGCCCAGACTATAAGGTAGATTCACTGCCACCAGTCAGTTATTTTAAGGCTATTACAAAGGGTATCCAATTATATGGAGCAGTATTAATAAATAGGGTGCTGGATGTCTTCACTTGGCCACTATGCTCAACTCTAACTGTGCCAGTGGGAGGAGGTGGTGGTGAGGATCTGGAGTGGAAAAGGGGAGAAACCAGCCCCAAGCTGACTGGTCTCTGTGCTTTTAAGACAAATTGCACTTAATATGGGGTGTTGCATCTGGAATTGTGGGGCTACGGAATTGTCTTTATGTCTGCCCATACGGTCTCTTATCATTATGCAAGTTATTACTGTTGCAGCCAGAGGGAATTATGATTGCTGAGTTACATATTTCATGTTTATCATTGTGTCGGCCCACACTATGTCCTGTTTGTCTTTATGCGTTATTACACCAGCCAGAGGGTATGATTGCTGAGCTGCCATGTATTTCATCTTTATCTTGTCAGTCCACAGTATGCCTGAACTTTCTTGCTGTGTTCAGACTCAGCTGGATAACGTTTGCACTGGGTTCTACATAAAAGTAGAGGGTCTTAATTTGGTGCATTGCTGTAGTGTCTGACCCATGTGTTTTACACACAGTTGAATGCCTTCTGTGCATATTCTGCTGTCACACCAGGTTCATGTGTAACAGCTGCAGAAAGTCCCTCAGACAGGAGTTGCTTCTGCCTTTCATTGCTTTACCTTCACTGTAATTTTTCATGAGGAGTCTCATTTTTTCCCTATACCAACTTGGTATTACTAGGGTGTGAAAGTCTGGAGATTCACATGTGAATGTGAACTCTGGCTAGTGGCTACTGACTGACACAGGCCCCACCAGGCACTGGTGTTGGTCACAAGTGTTTTGATTTTCTATTAATAGCTGTTTTGGTTTATTGTAGTGTTGAGCAAGGATCCTACAGGAATCATGTTCAGGAAAAGGTCAATGAATCATCAAGAAGAGGCTGGCTCCTAAGAGGTTTTCTGCAGTTATAATAAGGTGTGGGAGCAAAGCTACTCATGGGTGCGACCTGTTCCAAATGCAGATGCCATGGCAAAGTGCACATCCTGTGGAACAACTTTCACTGTAAAATGGATGGGGAAAAGGCATTGAAAAGCCATCAGAAGTCAGACAAACATCATCAGAGCCTTCAGCTCCAGAGGCAGAACCTCATAATGACCAAGTTTATTCAGCCACGTAGTGTAACCAGTGAAGCTTCCAAAGTCACTGCAGCTGGTTTTTAGTGACAGCAGTCTATCATGGAGTGAAACATGGTCACTCATATGTATCCATAGATTGTGGAGGTAAGCTGGCACCGACAGTCTTCCCTGATTCTACGTTGGCTTCGAAATTCACCTGTGGGAAGACAAAATCTGAGAGTATTGTCATGAATGTTCTTGCACCTCATTCAGAGGAGCTCCTTCTGCAGGAACTTGGCAATTCCTATTTCTCAGTGGGATCAGATGCATCCAATAAAGGGAACAGAAAAATGTTACCTTTAGTTATTCAGTACTTTACTCACACCCATGGCACACAACAGAAACTCCTTGATTTCTATGAGGATCATAACGAAAGTTCTGAATGTATCTTTACTAGAATAAAGGACATCCTTGTGCATAAAGGACTCAAAGTACAAAACATTGCTAGCTATGCTGCAGACAATGCCTCAGTCAATTATGGAAAGCACAGGTCTGTTTTTAAAAGTTTGAAATCTGAGGTGCCTCACATCATTGCAGCAAACTGTTTATGCCATGTAATACATAACTGTGCCAAGCATGCAAGCAAGGCCCTTGCAAAGTTTGATGTGGAGACTCTGGTTTTGAAAGTACATAGTGAGTTTTCAGCATCTGCTAAAAAAATGGCACTGTTGAAAGGCTTCTATTCTTTCCTAGACCAGGACTTTAAGGAAATAATGCAACATGTTGTAACAAGGTGGCTGTCTTTGTTCCCAGCTGTGGCAAGGCTGGTAGAATGTTGGCCTGCTTTTAAAAGTTATTTTATTAGTCAAGGGCCTGAGGACTATCACCCCCTTATCTGGAAATTTGTGGAGGCCGATGAGGATGGCATCAGTGGGGATGTGTCTGAGACAGAGTGCTACATACATTTCATGCACTACATCCTGCAGGTATTCCACAAGTCTATAGCAAAACTTAAAAGTAACACTCTCTCTGCTCCAGAGTTGTACATCATGATGAAAAGTCTAAAAGATGAGTTGCAGAGAAGGCTAGATGACCAGTTCTTTGGTACTAAAGTTTCATCTGCCTTACAGAACTTTACTCCAGCTGTCGCACAGCAGGTCTGTAGGACCTTCTGTGATTTTTACAGTAAAGCACTTTGTTACCTACAGAAGTGGTTTGACTATGATAATAGTCTCTTTAAAGCTATGCAGGTCCTCAGCCTCCAACATCCTGTAACTTGGCCAGAACTGCGTACAGTTGCAGACCTCTTCAAATTGGATGTGGACATTGAAGCACTTTACTCAGACTACTGTACTTTAACTGCTGCATTGCCAGCCCTGTTACAAATGACAGAGGCATCTGTAAGTGATCGCTGGGTGACTTTTTTTAGTAAAGCTCCAGACTGCAAGCCACTTTACAGACTATCCCCCCCCCCCCAGCAATAGCTTTGTGGAAAGGGTTTTTTCACTTATGGGGAATGCGTGGACTGATGTAAGAAATAGAATGCTTGTGTCACTTGTGAAGGCAGAGTTGCAGGTCAAGCTAAACTTTAACATGAGTTGTTCGCAATTTTATTCATTTGTGAGAAATAACCAGCCATTACTTGAGGCTGCTAGATCAAATGCCAAATATAGCTTCAAGTATAAGCAATGATTTCTAGCAAAACTGAAGATACTTTAAACAGTTGCTTTTCTTTTACTATTGTGTGTGGTGAACCCTTAATGTACTGCTTTGAATGAACTGGTGTTTTTAATATCTAATTGTATTTCCATTTTAGTACTACCTGTAATATGAGACTTGGGCTTAGTTTTCCCATGCTTGTGTGTGATGTACTGTTGTATGTAGTGAACCTTTTAGTATTGCTAAATAAAGTTTTTAATTTACTTTTGACTCGTTGCACATTTTTCTACTTATTGGTAATTGTATGTGATATTAAAGACTTATGCTGAAGGGTGCTAGAGTAAAGGGGTGTGGCTATCAAAAGGAATGGGTGTGCTTGATTGTGCATGGGGCGGGGCTTGTTTGTCAGGAAATGGCACAGTAGAAAGGTGGCAACCCTAGTCCCATTGTTGCCATGTGACATTGATCAGTACCTTGAGTAGCAGCACACTTCCTGGAAGGATAAATTGTAATGTGCTCACTGCTGTTATCCCTGTTATGCCCAGTTTCGTTATGTGTTCATTGGTAGGTATTAGGCTATCGGCCCAAGGGCCTACGTAAGCCTAGACAGCAAGGTTCCATGGCTTACACCACCCAAGAAAGTTATTTTCCTGTGCCACTGTTGAGCAGAGACACAGAAGTGATCCTCGGGTTGTATTTCCTATTTCCAATCCACTCATCAAGATTTTTCTTGAAGAGTGCTAATGAAGAACTTTGCTTGACATAGATGGGTAGCTTGTTCCAGAGTATAGGAAGTCACTGGGACAGGAATCTGTCCCTCCAGCGTGTCCTGTTTATTGTGGTGACAAGGTTTAGGTCCCTAGAGCGTGCAGCTTGGAGGGATTGGGATTTATTTAGGTGTAGCATATCCAACAGCTCTGGGTTTGACATAGCTTTATGTTAGGCAAAGATCACCTCGTAGTAGGCGATATGCTACGGAGTAAAGCTGGAGCTTTTTGAGGCAGTCAGTGTGGGGCATTTGTTTGAAGCCAGTAATCCTCTTTGTGAGGTACTTCTGTGGCCTTTCCAGCTGCTGCAGATGTCTTGTGAGGTACGTTCCAAAAGGGGCATTGTACTCTATAATGGGTTTAATGAGTGACGAGTAGAATTACCTCTTTTTTCCTGGATGAGAACCCTTTTATGATGAGGTGTGCCACATAGAAGGACTTCCTGACTACTGTGGCGATGTGACTATCAAAGGAGAAACTACTGTCCACCTGGGCCCCAAGGTCTCTTATCATGCATTCGGTGTTAAGTAGATTGCTGCCTATGTTGTAGTTCATGGGTACAGAGTTTTTACCAAAGGGGATGACACTGCACTTTTTGGCATTGAGCTTGAGGCTATGGCTCTGACACCAGGCATCTGTCTCAGTGAGGCCCTTCTGTAAGATGTCCACATCATTTGGGGACTTGACTATGGCTCCTAGTTTGCAGTCATCTGTGAACTTCATTAGCCAGAGGCCTTCTGTGTTAGCCTGTACTTCAGAGAAGTAGATAGCAAACAGGAGAGGTCTCAGGACGGAACCCTGTCGTACTCCACTTGTCACTGCTTTGAGGTCAGATTTGGAGTCTGCAACTTTTACAGTGTGGGTTCTGTCAAGGAGCCAGTTGGCAACCCATCTTGTGATGTAGGGATTTATACCTAGTTTAGTGAGTTTAGCTATACTTCCAGAATGGGGGATGGTGTCGAAAGCCTTGGTGAGGTCAAGATAGGCTGTGTGAACCACCTTACCTGCAACCACAGCTTTGGTGACTGCCTCAAAGAAGTCAATCAGGTTCAGGAGGCATGATCTGCCTTTCACAAACCCAAACTGGGTGGGATCCAGAGTTTGGAGGTTACCAGTGTCTTTTTCTATGATGATATGTTCCATCGCCTTGCAGACCAGGCTCGTCAGGCTAATAGGGCGATAGTTCCCGGGATCAGTGGTGGCTCCCCCTTTGTGAAGTGGGATAACTGTTGCTGTGTGCCATTCAGTGGGCACAAAGCCTGATGCGAGGCTATTATTGAACATGGTGCTTAAGTGGGGAGCCAGTTCGTTCTGAAGTTCATGTAAAACGCAGCCTGGGATGATGTCGGCTTTAGAGAGTGCAGCTTTTACCTGCGTAGTTGTGATTACAGGGACTCTGAATTTTTCCTGTATAGATATGGTCCCTTTAGGGGTGAGAGGGGGGTAAAGTTAGCACTGAACCGATCTGCCAGGATGTTGGCAATATCAGATGGTTCTGTAATTTTCGTGCCTTTGTGTTGTAACTCAGAGCAGATCTGGGTGTTGCCATCTAGATTCTTGACATAGCTATAGAATGCTTTGTGGTTGTCCTTGGATTTAGTGGCAATTTTGTTTTCGTAGCTAGCTTTGGAAGATCTTATAAGGGATCTCAGCTTCTTACTGAGGCTAACCAAGGAGCTCCTCCACTCATGGGATTTTACTCTCTTTTGCAACAGTTTCTTCCTTCTGTTGTACAGTTTGTTTATGGCAGGGGACCACCAGATTGGCTTCCTTTTTTTGGAGGATAGCATCTTGGTTCTGTTTGGGATAGCACGATCCATGCACTCATGTAAGTGCTTATAGAGTGCATTTGTGTAGGATTCAGCAGTTGTAACTGTATTATCCATCTGCATGGGTGTCATGAAGTTCACCACTTCTGTCTTAAGAAGCATGAAGTTGGCTTTGGAGAAATTTTTTACTGTGGTTTCCTTAATGGGGAGTGGGGGCGGGATGTGGATATCAGGGGTGATAAGCTTATGGTCGGATCGGACCAACGAGGAGTTGACTTCAGGTATGGAACACCGGTCACTCATGTTGGTAATGACTAGGTCTAGGATATTGTTACCCCTGGTGGGGGTGTGGATAAGTTGATCTAGGGCATTGGAGTTTATGAATTCCAGAAAGCGTTGAGCTAAGGAGTTGGTACACGAGTAGTTTTCCCAGTTAATGGCGGGGTAGTTGAAGTCACCCATTATTAGGGTGTTTGGTTGAACCCTAATATTTTCCAGTACATCAAGAAAAGAGGAGTGGGAATCCTGGGGCATGGTGAGGGAGCTGTAGCAAGCTACAATTTTGGTTTGCAGTTTTGCCCAGAGTTAGTTGCACTTGGATAACCTCGGATGCATTATGCTGAGCAACTAGCCTGGAGGTGTATGGATATCCTTAATGAATATGCACATACATGTTATACTTTATGTACTCAGAGCTCTGCTTCACATAAGTACAATATTTGTTTTTATGTTGTGGCTTTTTGTGATTCAGGTACTTGATGATCAAAGCATACACAGCATACACTTTTGTTGTTATTTATTTATATAGGGTGCTTATTTTCCTTATGAATGATTGAGACATAACCATTCAAAAAAGGTTAAAACTGATAAAGATTAAAGGACACCTAAAACCTTACCGTAAAAGCCAAAGTAGCCCTTGTAACCCCCATATAGTAGGCAAAACTCCCCCATGGTTCCTGAATGTGGTTACATAATAGAGAAGAATGAGTAACTTCTCCAAAATAGTGCTCAACTATATCACCCAAAAAATAGATTCACCAGTGTCTATCTATCTATCTATCTATCTATCTATCTATCTATCTAAGATACAACATGTGATTAAAAGTGGTTATATCAGTTGTGTTTGTGTAGTTAGAACCTGATCATCTGGTCATTGCATATTTGTAGGGAAGCCATATTTATCCACTCATTAACCAGTTCCAAAGTGCACTGTTATTAGTAGGTACCCATTTCAACACTGTCACAAAAAAGAATCTGCCATGTTGAAGCGGAGTTTTACCTTTTTGCTTACATACTGTCATCAGCAATAAAAACACTCTTTAAGATTTAATTTACACACACACACACACACACACACACACACACACACACACACACACACACACACACACACACACACACTCCTGGGAAAGGCTGGCATAGATTACCCTCTCTACCAGCTTTGCCCAGACTATAAGGTAGATTCACTGCCACCAGTCAGTTATTTTAAGGCTATTACAAAGGGTATCCAATTATATGGAGCAGTATTAATACTAATACCAGTGATAGTAGTTGACTAAGACAGTTTGGCTTTCTGGAGTGGCCCATACAGTTTCACCAAATAAATATAGGTATTCTCAAGGGTTAGATGCTTTCTACATGGACCAGCCACAGTAAAAGTTTTAAATATATTTAATAATAAATAATAAAAGAATGTGAAAATATTGAGTATATATTCACAGTAAACCACAGAGTTCAGATTACAGGAGATACTGAAAAGACCACTGAAGGACAGACTCAGACAAAGAAAAACAATAACTGAATCTAAAAAAAATAATTACTGTTCCCTACTTAAGTTACTTACTACCACAAGGCAGGACGCTGTGGGTGAGGTTCTTTTTAGTGAGGTTCCTCAAAACAGAATACGCAATACTCCGCAATATCCCTTTCTAATATCTAAAATATAATTTCCAAGATTGCTGTCAGAATGACCTTATCTGGTCACCTGACTCATGTTCTGGCAGTATTCCCCTTTGAAACTGAGGCAGGAATTTAGCATAGACGGCTACAATACACATCTAAATGTTTATGACTGTGCCTGGGGCTTCCTGTCTTTTTACTGAGCTAATGAACAAAGGTTTTATTTTTCCAGACTTAGCATCTCCAGGCCTATTCAGCACTGTGGGGTAATGTTTTAATTGTTTAACAGCTCATTTACATTTCTCTTATTTTTCTTAAAGCAAGCTAGCTGGTTAACCATTGCTGTCCCAGTATCCACTTTTAAAACATATACCCTTAATTCATCTACAATAAGATATGTACATTCCTTTTCATTTCAGCAGGGTGCACTGTTGATACATTTTAACAAAAGCAAACCTCACAAATACATTTTCAGCACAAATATCTGTACAAATCAGTTTGCTATGCAAATGACATGCATTTCTAATACATTTGTAACACAAGCATCTTGTATAAATCAGTTTGATAGTCAAAGGACATATCATTCTTTGCAAAACTCCAGCTGACTATGCTGGCAGTGGCCCATACCATCACAGCCTCCCTTCATGTCCTAAGACCTTATTCCTTAATCCTTCCCTTACTGTCCCCCCTTTCCTTCTAAGTAGAATGTAAACAGTCACTACCACCCACCACTAGGCAGGGATTCAAGAACAACAGTCTGCAATGCAAACCTCATTTCTGTATTGCAAGTATTTCTTAAAACTTATTTATTAGTTTAAAAATTGTGCTGTTTTCATTTTTACTTTTTGCATAGTTTTTCTTTTTTTTTTCACTGCATATCTCTGTCCTGATGGCTGGCTTTGTACAGCAACCGTGAAACCCTTTCTATCACAGAATTGTTCGCTAGCTTAATACTTATTTTAGAATCAGTGTTCAAGAGAATGCTGTGCTATAATTATGGCCTAGACTGTGAGCAACTATCTAAATTATATGCCATTTTTTTCAATTTAACAAATGGTTTGTCTTACATTTGGCTGTCTTCTATGTTTCCACTTTTAAGTAGTACAACTTAGTCATTTTACATCACCTACTTTTCAGCTGCAAATAAATGTAAATTTTTGTCTGCATATACATATATATATATATATATATATATATATATACACATACACTTATTTGCTATATATATATATATATATATATATATATATATATATATATATCTGCAGCTTTAGCTATAATTATGTCTGTAGCTACAGCTGTCTGCATGGCAATCTGTCAGTCTTAGTATCTGTCTATCTACATGTCTATCTAACTCATCCATCCATAGTGATGTGTAGTCATTACTTCCATCTGCCAGTTGATGTTCCTTGATAAATCCTGTGGGCTTTTGTTATGTCACTAACTTTCCTCTTCTCGGTTCATGCTGCTTCCTAATGTCACATCACATGTACTGTCCTAAAAGGTGCACTGGATGTCTTGGTTACAGGAACGCTTTGTCCATTTGTTGCCATCTAGGACACAATTTCATAAGGAATCACATCCCCGTGTACAGGAACTAAAGCTTTCCTTCAGCCATTTTGCTCTCCTTCTTTAGGCCAGCCATCCTGCACTTATGCTGCCACACAAGCTGTGATCAGAGTGACTCATGTAGATGGCATGCTTCTGCACCCAACTCAGTAGAATTTTTTTTTATGTTCTCAGTTTGGTGATTGTGTGCAGTCATCGTAAACAATGCATTTAGGTTGAATTTACATAGTGATATTGCATGTTTTAAGAAATGGGTCCTTCAGTTATGCAGATTAAGGAAACTATTCATAGCTGCCATAATAATGAATATTTATTCAGTTTGGTGACTATATACCTATAAATGCCCTGTTTTTCATATTATGACGTATAAATTAAGATGACAGTAATTCCATCAAATTCAGTTATAATTGCAGTTGATAATACTTTGACTTTTTGCAGTCTTCAAATGATAATTATTCTGATTAACTTTGTAATCCTGCTACAGAATTAAGCAGCGTAATGACATTTGCCACTCTTAAAGTTTAGCACTGTAGACTCACAATAGGTAGGTTATGCTACACAAATTTAGCTAGAAGTCTTTGAATGGTTATTGTAATCATTAGATAAGAAAGGAGCTGTGTATGTGAACTACTTCTACTTTAAAAAGACAGCCTCAGTATCACATAAAAAGATTAGAGACATTTATACTTGATAAGAGCAAGTCACATGGTAGCAGCCAAGGCAAATCATCAGCAAAATTAAAGGATGTAGAGGTTTGTGGATAATGACGCACACTCTGATAAAGGGATGTTAAGCTGTGGTTTACCACAGATTCTTTTCAGTGTCTGTGTATGTGATCTAACAGAAGACCTGGAAATAGGCCCTTTTTTGTTATGACTACTGGAAAATCTTACAACAGCTTGGTGCAAAAAAAAAGTGTATAGAAAGAATAGAGATGGCAAGTTTGGAAAGATGGCCTAAATGTAGCAGCGCAAAACACATTATAGTTCTCAGGTAGAACCTTGACACTTTGGAATGAGTCATCCTTGGGAACAAGAAAGCTGATTTATTGAATGAATTCGTAACAAACCTGGATATGGAAATGGGATAAAAATTTTGAGCCAGAGGGAGCTAGTTAAGTTATGATTTTATATCTGTATTTGAAAGGAATTGAACTGAAGTAATGCAGAAGTACATCTTGGTAACAGAAATCCAGGAAAGGACTATGCCATTTTTAGTGGGAAGTGATAGTAGCACCAAGAAAAGATGAAAGGGACCCAGGATAGTTGTATAAGATGAATTAAGAACTGTAAACAGTTTGAAAAAGCAGGACGTAAGGCTGGTAGAATACTAAATTGTATAAGAAGTATCATCACTGGCCTAACAATATAGTTATAATAGCTAGTGGCATTTTGGGGTGGCAACACAGATGTCTCACAATCTGAATCAGAAGCCATAAAAAGAAATACAATTATATTAAAGTGCATTCTTGAGGAAAGGATGCACTTGGGGACTTGATATAGCATTTCAGGTATCTCAGGCAAATATGCATTGTATTCAAATACACAGTGCAATATCTGAAAACAGAGATGCATGAGAATCACACGTTGCAAGTAAAGAATAGAAGGTGAGTAATTCATATAAGATGTGACAAAGTACTATTTCAGAAAAAGGGGTAGATGACTTGAATAATATCCCTACATGAGTAGCAGACCCCCAAAACAGTGATAGATATCAGGAATGTTTAATGGGTATAAGGACAGCCTTGCAAAATGTGGGGGAGGGGAAGAGGGACATACGCTGCTACATTAGTAATATCTGCACCTTAACCAGTTAAGTAATGAACAGAGCTTATTATGTTGTTCTCATCTGCTGTCAAAGTTTGTGTTCTCCTATATTTTCCTTGGTTGAAATGTTCTGTTCTTGGTAAGTCACAGAGGCAAGAAACTGAGGATACATGTTGAACATGAGCTATATTATCAAGCAGAATTAAAAATTTAATTACACTTAAATTGTACAGTTCTTTTTTTGTTTACCCATTCCTACTGTCTAACTGTGCTCCTTACCAGTTTTGCAGCAAATAATTATAATCTGAGAAGCACAGTGAGACAGTGGTTAGCAGTGTTACCTCACAGTGCTTGGTTCTCCAGTTAAGTCTTGGCAGGGGTTGCCTTCTGTCTGGAGTTTGCATAATTTACCTTTATCCATGTGATTTTTTAGTAGGTGTATCTTTTCCTCCCGCATCAAAATACATGCTGGAGTTGAATTTGTGATACACATTGTGCATGAGTGTGCTGTGTGTATGTGTCTACATCCTGTGATGGGCTAGCATCCTGACCAGGATTAGTTCTTTTCTGTCTTAATTCCCATTAAGGGTCCAGTTAGCCTGTGAATCTTGAATAACAAAAGTAAGTATTTGAAAATTAACAAATGATGACTTGAACAAATAATCTTAATCTCATTTTCTCCCTTCATGGTCATTTTGCTCTTTTCCCGTACTGATTTGTTCTCAGGCTGATCTTGTGTTTCCAATCAAGACATTCCCCTTCCTCCCGGAATGTATTTGCAATTTATTATGTTCTTTTGTCTTTTTTTTTTTTCAAAATCTCTTTATTTCAATTTTCGTTTTTTCCAAATAATAACAACAACAATACAGTAACTCAAAAACACAAATAAACAATACAAATACATATCTAAAGAAAATGGACAACAGTCTAGTTTCGAGAAAATTATACCTATATATATATATATATATATATATATATATATATATATATATATATATATACACAATATATACACTAGAAGTCACTACATAGTCAAGTAGAGTATGAGGATTCTTATATTCATTTGGTCTCATAAGGGATAGCGGAATGGGGATAGTCTGTATAGAAAGTAAAGATAGAAATTCAACCATTTATTGTATGGTTAGGGAAAATATCTAGATACGCATATACTAAGAGAAGGGGGAAGATGTAAGAAAACTGGTTATACTACATTCATTTCTTATTAAAAGGTTAGCTTTTCATGTCAATTTGTGGGCGAATTTTATTTGTCAAGAATTATATCTAGTAAGTAACCCCAGTATTTGTGGTAATAGCGTTTGTTTTTTATATAAACTAATTTGTGAGATGAGATATATTTGATAGCAAGATTGCTAAAAGTTTCCCATGTAATTGGTGACATGACATTCCAATTCTTTGTAATAAAGAATTTAATAAGGGCACACATCGTAATAAAGACATGTTTTAATATTTTTGGAAGTTGATTGATGTTAATTTGCAATATAGCTGTCTCCCATGTAAGGGGTGATTTTTCATATCCCATCTTCTCTAATCTTACTCTCAAGGAACACCATAAGTTGTGTATTTTAGTACAGTTCCACATGACATGTAAAATATCAGCTGTTTGATCCAGACAATGGGGACATATAGGCGAAAAGTTGGGATTGAATTTATTTAATTTAGATAAGGTATAATATAGATTGTTATTTACCATAATTTGTGTATATAACAGCTTTTTGAAAGGAATTAATTTGATTGTATTTTCAATTTCTTCAGTCAGTGATTGATTTTTCGTTTGCCAGTAGTTTGAAAATAATAAATAATTCTGATGGTTTGCGCTCATTACAATTTTATAAGTCCTAGAAATTGTTTTCCCTTTAATCGCAAGATTTTCAAGTATTAATTTAACTAAATTTATGTTTTGTAAGTCAGTGTGTATTTGTGAGAATTTAGCATTTATAAGATGGTGAAGTTGGTTAAGGATAATACTATATTTCTTAGGAAGTTTGAGTTCGTCTCATTTGCCCCGTGTTAGAGTCTTTCCATTGGTATATATCCCATATTGTATAGTCTTTTATCAGGGGTAGATTGTTAGATTTACGGGTTTATTATTTATTAGTAGATTAGGATTTAGGTGTAACGGTTGTATAAGGACAAAAACGTCAGCTAATTGCAATGATTTTAGTTTCTGTGTTGTAAGAATCATGTTTTTAATTAGTGTTTGTAGATTCTTCGTGTATATGCTAGCCTGGTTTAAATTCAAGAATGGTAGGGATTTGATATTATAGCCAAGGGATTTCAACTGTTCATACCAGATTTAGGTCCACTGGGGTGTCCAAGTATTTATATATGAGTCATAGTTTATTATTTTAGTCTGTAGACAGTAATTATACTATAGTAAAGCTTAAAATCAGGAAACCCCAATCCCCCCTTATCTTTGGCAAGTACAAGTTTTCCATATTTAATTCTGGTAGATTTGTGATACCATAAGAATCTTGATATAGCTTTTTCCATGGCAAGGAAGACGTTTTGGGGAATATTTGAAAAAGTAGCACTTAATTGAAAGAGTATTCTTGGTAGAAAATTCATCTTGACAACACTAGCTTTTGACAGTAGAGACATATTGATGTTCTTCCATCTATCAATATCGTTTTGAATACTAGTCCATGTACTTAGTAGGTTATTGTTTATAATATCTTTGAAGTCCAAAGTAAATAGTATTCCTAGATATTTTATCTGATAGTTTATTTTGATCTCACTCATGGGAAAGTACAATTCTTTATGACCTGTAGGATTGAGGGGAAATATGTGTGACATTTAAATTTAAGTTATAGTTTGAAACTACAGAGAACTCATCAATAGCTTTAAGTATTTTTGGGAGGTCAGTAGTGGGGAGTTGGAAGTATATATTTAAGTCATCGGCAAAGGCTGAGTATATAAGAATTGTATTGTGGATTCTGGGAATATGATGAAAGTTTTTTTGTGAAATAAACAGAAGGAGGGGTTCTAGATAAAGATTAAATAGGTATGGCGAAAGAGGACATCCTTGTCTTGTACCATTGGATAAGAGTATAGGGTTAGTTATAAGTTTGTTTACCTGTATAGTGGTAGAAGCTTTCTGATACAGAACCTGGATCATTTTAATGAATTCTAGAGGAAAACCATATAAAGACAGTGTATTAAAGAGGAAGTGTAAGTTTACTCTATCAAAAGCTTTGGTTGCATCTACTGTAAGGGCATATCTGGGGCATTTATCACTATTAAGTAGTCTTACAATGGTATCTAAGAGGAGGGTGTTGTCACTTGTTTGTCTGTCGTAAAGCCCATTTGTTGTTGGGAAATAATAGAGGGGATTATATTCTTAAGTCTATTTGCTATAACATGGGCTAATATCTTAAGATCAGTGTTTATGAGGGCTATTGGTCTATAATTTGCTGGATCTGTTGGGTCAGAATGCGGTTTAGGAATCAACACTGTCTTGGAGTTTAAGTATTTGTCTGTTATACCATATTGTATTATATATTTGAAAACTTTTAATAACACTTTGGAGATATGTTCCATGAATAACTAATAAAAATCAGATGTGTATCCATCAGGCCCAGGGGATTTACTTATAAAAATCAGATGAGTATCCATCAGGCCCAGGGAATTTACCTAGTTTTAGTTTGTTTATTGCAGGTTTTTTCTCTTTTAATTGTAACAGTGATTTTAAGAGTTTCCTTTGATCTTCTGTAATTTGTGGAAAGTGTACGTGATGTATAAAGTCCTCAGAATTATGTTCTTTTGTCTAAGTTCCATAGTTTGAACATTTCCATTGGAGTTTCAACTTTTGTAATAGCTTTCATTTCTAAATTACTGTTGCTGTAATCATTTATGTTTTGTTTTTACTCTTCTGGTGTATATGTCCTATTATATCCCCTACTTTCTGCGTGAAAGGTCTAAGTTAACTTAGTTCTTTTTGTATTTCTTAGTTACCAACATATAAGGAAGTGAAATGTATATAGGGACAGGTATCCATGCATGCTTGCTTATTAGTAGCATTGATTTGTATACATATGTTTAGACTTGAATCTGAGAGTTTATCAATTACATAGTGAGTAAAGCACCAATGAATCACATTTCATAGGTTCATAGGTAGGTACAAGGCTATCTGCCCAAAGGCATTTATAAGCCTAGCCAGAATGTGTTGGCTTTCGCCGTCCCCTTAGATTAGTTCCCTGTGCCTCTGTCCAGCAGAGCCATTGAAGTGTGATCCCTGGGGCAAACTGTCTGTTTCTCATCCACTCGTCAAGGTTTCTCTTGAAGAGGGTTAGTGAGGAGCTCTGCCTAATGTAGATTGGAATCTTCTTCCAGAGCATGGGAACTCTCTGGGACAGGAATCTATCCCTACAGCACATCCTATTTATTGTTGTGGTGAGGTTTAAATCCCTGGAGCGTGTGGCTCGAGGGGATATGGTTTTCTTTAGGTGGAGCATATCCATCAGTTCTGGGTTGGACATGGCCTTGTATGTCAGGCAGAGATCACCTCTGAGTAGGTGGTATGCAACCGAGTACAGCTGGAGTTTCTTCAGTAGAGCTGCATAGGGCATCTGCTTGAGGCCAGTGATCCTCTTGCTGAGGTACTTCTGTGGTCTTTCCAGTTGTTGCAGGTGTCTTGTAAGGTACATCCCAAATTGGACATTGTACTCTATGATGGGTCTGATGAGTGATGCATAGAGGGGCCCAAGACCTCTTTCGATTTGGATGCAAACCCTTTTGTGATTAGGTGGGCAACATAGAAGGATTTTCTAACCACTTTGGCAATGTGATTATCAAAGGAGAGGTTACTATCTAATTGGGTCCCCAGATCCTTTATTATGTCTTCCGTATTTAGGGGGCTACCACCTATGTGGTAGTTTGTGGGTACTTTGTTTTTTTCCAAAGGGGATGACTATGCACTTTTTGGCATTTAGCTTGAGGCCATGGTTTTGACACCAGGTATCGGTCTCAGTGAGACCCTTTTGGAGGATGTCTTTGTCAGCCGGAGAGTCAGTTATAGCCCCTAGTTTGCAGTCATCTGTGAACTTGGTCAGCCATAGTCCTCCTGTGCTTGTCTGTACTTCTGAGAAGTATATGTCGAACAGGAGGGGTCCTAGGACTGAGCCCTGGGGAACGCCACTTGTAACCGGTTTAGAGTCAGACCTAGCTCCCGCAAACTTACCATGTGGGTTCTGTCCGTGAGCCAGTTGGCAACCCATCTGGTGACGTAGGGGTTTATGTTCAGGCTGATGAGCTTGTCTATAATACCTGAGTGGGGAATGGTGTCAAAGGCCTTTGCAAGGTCTAGGTAGGCTGTGTGGACCACCTTTCCCTCGTCTGTAGCCTTGGTAACTGTCTCAAAGAAGTCCACCAGGTTTAGGAGGCATGATCTGCCCTTAACAAAGCCGAACTGGGTAGGGTCCAGTGTTTGGAGGTTTCCAATGTCTCTGTTAATGAGATCCATGATGATGCGCTCCATAGCTTTGCAGACCAAGCTAGTCAGGCTTATAGGGTGATAGTTCCTGGGGTCCGTTGCGGCTCCACCTTTGTGGAGTGGAATAACTGTTGCTGTGCGCCACTCTATGGGCACGTAGCCTGTGGAGAGGCTGAGTTTGAACAGTGTGTTTAGGTGAGGGGTTAGTTCATCTTTGAGCTCATGTAGGAAGCAGCCTGGGACACCGTCCCATCCCATTGATGCTGTGTTTTTGGCTTTGGAGAGGGCTGTTTTAACCTGAGTGTTTGTGATTTCAGGGGCACTACATTCTTCTGGTATAGTTATGGGCCCTTTTGGGGGTGAGAGGGGGTGAAATTTGCACTGAACCTGTCTGCCAGGATTTTGGCTATATCATTCGGTTCAGTGTATTTTATGCCATTCTGCACCAACTCCGAGCAGATCTGAGAATTGCCACTTAGATTCTTGACATAGCTAAAGAATGCCTTGTGGTTATCTTTGGAGTCCATGGCAATTTTTCTTTCGAAGCTAGCCTTGGATGATTTTATGAGGGAACGTAGTTTCTTGCTGATACTGATCAGGGATGTCTTCCCTTCTTGGGAGTTTACTCTTTTCTGTACTAGTTTCCTCCTTCCATTGTATAGCTTGTTTATGGCAGGGGTCCACCAGACTGGTTTCCTTTTCTTGGAGGAATGAGTCTTGGTTTTGTTTGGGCTAGCACGATCCATGCATTCTTGTATGTGCCCATAGAGTGCATTAGTAAAGGATTTTGCAGCTTGGACAGCGTTATCCTTTAGCATGGGGACTTTGAAACTTCCCACCTTAGTCTTGAGTAATGTGAAGTTTGCTTTTGAAGTTTTGCACAGTGGTTTCTTTGACCAGGGGTGGTTGCGGAATGTGGATATCCAGAGTGATTAGTTTATGGTCAGATCTAGCCAGCGAGGGGTTGACCTCCGGTGTGGAACACCGGTCGCCCATGTTGGTGATGACCAGGTCCAATATGTTGTCACCTCTGGTGAGGGTGTTAACCAGTTGATCCAGGGCATTTGAGTTTATAAATTCTATAAGGGAGTGTGTACTTGAGTAGTTCTCCCAGTTAATGTTTGGGTAATTGAAATCACCCAATATCAGGGTGTTTGGTAGGACCTTTATGTTTCCCAGTGTTTCCAGGAATGTGGAGTGTGGGTCCTGGGACATGGTAGGTGATCTGTAGCAAGCTATAATTTGAATAGCAGTTTTGCCCATTGTTAGTTGCACGTGGATGATCTCTTGAAGCATCGTGCTGTGCCACTAACCTGGAGGTGTGGGTATCCTTGATGAATATGGATACTCCCCCGCCCTTTGTATTTCGGTTCGGGTTTTGTGGCCAAAATGTATGGTATGAGTTGTAGCCTGGTAGTGCTGGGGTGCTCTCTGGAGCCTTAAACCAGGTTTGTGTTACTACACATATATTGACTTTCTCCATACTGAGGAGTGCCTCGAGTGCATGCATTTTGAGGTTTAGACTTCTGGCATTGAGTAGCATTACCCTCAGTTTTTTGTTACTTGTGCTATTTATGGTGGTGGATTTGGCTTTTGAGTCTTGCCTAAAAAAGGCACTATGGGGGTGGCAAGAGCCTTGGCCAGTATTCAAAAGCCTAAGGATGACAGGTGCAAGCCATCTCTAGCAAAGCAGCGTGGCTTGTCAAGCATGTCATCCCAGGCTGATAGACACTGGATCCCCTTTGACACCAGAAGCTCATCCAATTGTTGAAATTGATAATTTTTTCTATACAGTGGTATCCTTCTTGGTGAGGGCAGGATGCTACTCAGGGTCAGGGTCATACCTACTTGGGCTACGTGATCAGAGAGCTCCTCCATGTCTCTTTTCATGTAGTTCAGGGAGGTACGGCTCAGGTCATTCACACCAACATGGACAATGACAGTGTCATATTTGTACTTGTTCTGGAGTGACCTGAGTGCTTGTGTTATGTGGCGGATCCTGGCACCCGACAGACAGCTAACAGTAACCTTCTCCTTGTTCAGCCTAGTGAGTGGGACATCAGTGTGCCTGATTATAGAGTCACCTATTACTAGTGTGTTCGGTATGTTCTTTTGCCTTAAGGGCTGTGATTGTGTGGCACACTGGTTTTGTGAAGTATGTGTTTCATGGTTTGTGTTGGGGGGGTGGAGGTTGCTTGGATGTCTGCTTTGGAGGTCTCTGTTTCTTCCGCAAATTTTTGTTTAGAGCCTCCGAGTATGTTTTCGTGTATTTATGTGTGTTTTTTGCCGGTGCTGGTTTCATAGGTCTATGTGAGACTGGTGGTGTGATGCAAGTAATTCCCTTCTCCTCTTGACTGCCTGGTCTAGTCTTGGGTTGAGAGAGCTTAGCCTCCAGTTTGGCTGTATAATTGCATCTCTCGCATGTATTAGTGTTTGGTGGAAGGAGGAGAGGGTTGTCTGTGTACATGAGGCAATTGTAACCTTGCCTCAAAATGCCCAGATTCACCAGTTGGACTGGAGAGTACACCTGAAACTGCTCTTTGGACATGCCTGGATAGGTACAGTGAACTGTTTTACTGATTGGCTGGTAAGGTCGAATAGACAGCCTTGTCCTTCTCTACAGTATAGGGGGGGGTCTAGTGCTAAGGTTTATTAGTGCTTGCTATGAGTTTTGAGCAAGTGCCGGTATGAAAAGTGAATGGTTTGAGTGCTTAAGTTGAAAGTTTGTCTAGTTCCAAGGGAAAAAATTGAAGAGTAGACTATGTGAAGCTGGGAATAGTTATACCCTAGCTAACTGGTGCTGCCTGGCACGCAAAACCTTGCAAATGCTGGTTTTATAGCAGGGAAATGAAAGAGATAGAAATTAGCCCAAAATGGCCAATAAACTACTAATTTCTGGGCTGAAACTACTCCTCCAGGGACAGATAGGCTACTCAAAGCTCTCTCTCTCACAGTAAACAGAGAAACTTCCTTCTATCCAAGTAAGGTATGGGCAAACAAAGAAACTTGTAACACAGCCCTGAATTCAGCACTAACCTGAAAACTGGACTATACTAGCTTAGAAAGGTAGGAAAACAAGTATATATTTTTTGATTTTTGTTTTTTTTTTTCAGAAAATAAAGCAGATACAATCAAACAAAACTTTAAATGCACAGAAATGGCTATCACACTTGAGTGTGTAGCCTACAACAGTTAAACAGGTAATTTAAACACAAAAATGACTTTGTTAAAATGCAGGCAGTAAAATAAGTACAATATGTAGCTGAAACAAGCTTTCTAAATCACAGAAACTCTAGAAAATCGGTGTTTTAGGTGGAATTAGCTAAAGGCAGCAAGAAAATGCAGAAAAATTATACTTAATCACTCCAAAGTCTCTCTTTTGTCTCTCTGGTCTATTTGTATTTATTATTTTTTATGGATCTATCTATGAAAGGTTAAAAGTGATGTGAAGATGCAATGAGATTAGTATTGATGTTTCAGTAGGAACGTGTGTGTGTGAGTGTTTCAGTATGCATGTGTGTCCAGTGATACACTAGTGTCTTATGAAAGGTACCTCTCTGCCTTGCATCTTCTGAGTGCTGCAATAGACGGTGCCTCATCCACAACCCAGAAACAGATAACATGAGTAAATGAGTGAAGAGTATTTAGACAGATGTCATTTTGTCTTTTTTTAAGTTTAAATTGTATATACCAGGAAAGCTGCTACACTGAGTAATAGAGGGCTTCCAGAAAAAAAAAATCTTCAGAAATCAAGTAAGAACAAGTATGCAAGTGCCAAAACTTATATTTGTTTCTATGACAGTACCCAGATTTACTACACAGAGCCAAAAAAGTAAGCAGTGCAACTGCCAGCTAAGAGAAGTAGTGGAAGGCACAGTTTAATTTTATATAAAGTATTCCCCATTATAGATTCCATGCATTTAACATTTTGTTCTAGATGTAGGTAGTCATTGCATGTATTCATAGTGAACCACTTGGGCATCTAAATTCACAGAATGTGTCTGAACAATTAAAATTGTCAGCCGTGGTGTGCCATGGTTAGTATTACCATTTAACAGCAAGAGGTTCTCCTGTTCAATTCTCAGCTGGTGCACCTTCTGAGCAGCATCTGCATGTCCTCCCTGTGGTCGAATGAGTTTTAAAGACATGCAGTAGGTGTGTGTGTGTGTGTGTGTGTGTGTGTGTGTGTGTGTGTGTGTGTGTGTGTGTGTGTGTGTGTCTTCCTTGAAGGTTGGGCGCCAGGCTGGCAACTCAACACTGTAAAAACTACACTGCCAATCAATCTGCCGACCGGTGATCTGCTGTCTTGACTTCCAACGGGAGAAGCTGAAAGACTGTTTTGTCTCAGAACTTAAAATTACTAGGACAGCTCTTTTTCTCTACATGGCTGAAGTCACGGTGTATGCCAAACACTTTCAGAAACTGAGTATTAGAAGAAAATTTAATAAGGTACTTCTGTATAGCAAAAGCATGCCTTACAAAGTGGTTAAGTTTAGAAAGACTGCACAGGACTCAAATTTATTTATTTATTTATTTATTTATTTATCCTTTGTTGATTATGTTAATCCCGCTAGGCTAGTAGTGTCTTTTCAGGGGAGACCTGAGGTGGCATGTATATTACTAAGGGACATTTGGCCAGGGCATTTGGGAACTTCCATTACTCATCACGGTTTTGAGTGGGACTCATTTTGGAGGAGCACTTACTGTTTCCATTCCAGGTGCAGAGGTGGCCTGGAGAAACAGAGAGGCAGATGGTGAGAGAAGATGATGGAGAAGTGAAAGAAATGAAGGAGAAAGTAAATATCAAGACTGAATAATGTGTGCAGGATTCTGAGGAAATGTTTTAAAGAAGCCTTTGATGGAGATGATTCAGCAAATGATGTATGTGTAATTATAACCCTCCAGTCAGTAGGAGTGCGGGATGACTTACTTAAGGAAATAGTGGTGCAGAGTGAGACAGAAAATGAAGGAGATGTTTCTGAGGGGACATTATGGAGAAAATACAAAAGAAGCATCCAGAGACAATCCTGAAGAGTAGTAGTGAGAGGGAAAAGAAAACGTATGCAGAGATAGTAAAAGAAGGCAAAAGTGGAGTAGCAGAATGGAAGGCAGAAGAAAATCAAAAACAGAAGTACTTTGTAAGGATTCAAAGTAAAGAAGAAAAAGAAATGGATGGGTATGAAGTGTTTGACAATTTAATAGCTTCTTTGGGTGTAAAAGCAAATGAGTTAAGAGCATTTAGTCTTATTAACAAAGAAACATTTTGTGACATTATATTTGAGACGTTTTTTTCAATGGAAAATTTTCTTGGACAATATAAAAAAAGAGACCGTTACCCATGTAATCTCTACGTAATAAAAGCATTTAACAGGGAAACAAAAAAGAACATTCGTGTACACTTTCTAACAGAGGTAGAAAGAGAGAAGTTGAAAGGACATTTGAAAGCTTTATGTAAAGAAGTACTGGGTATTGCAAAAGTTTATGAGAAAAGGGGTTTGTGGACTAGTGGCTGAGATTGCAATACTGTGCTAAAAAATAGAAAGAGAATAAATTATACATATACCAAGCATGATAAATGTGGACGGGAATAGGGGTGTTGTAAAATACTGGGAACAACCCAAAACATGTTTTTTTTTGTGGAATGAAGGACATTCGATAAGTAACTTTGACAAAAGAAAATGTTATAGTTGTGGGGAAATGGGACATGATGCAAAAATGTGAATTGAAATGTTATAAATACAACAAAACTAGACATTTATAGATGGATTGTAAAAACGAAAACAGTAAGAAAAAGTAAGAGAAGAAAATAAACAAAAAAGAAGAAATTTTAGTAGTAGAAATAGAAGAAAAATTGGATGTGAAAAAAAAAATAAACAGGACATAGAAGGTTCTGAAATAAGTGATGAAGAAAACAAACTGGGAGGTAGTGAAGGGATAAAAAACAGAATTCTGTTGGTAAAAGGATAAAAGACAGAAAAAGAAAAATTGAAGGGATAAGTACAAAAGAAAAAAAGTAAGGAAATGGATGAAAAAGAATATATATATCTAAAGATTGGGGTTTGGTAATATGGTTAAGATGTTTGACTCACAATCACAAGGTACGGTGTTTGATTCTCAAAATTGGGAAGGAAATTGTTAGGATTAGAATGGCCAATTAAGAAAACTAGCCCTGTATTTATCTATGAATTTATGAAACCATAAATCTAAGGAAAGGGAAAATGAGGTTTTGGACGAACTAATTTGTCCAGGACCCTCTCTAGTGAAAGGGGAGGTATGTTAGAATGCAAAGGGGGAAAGGGGGAGTTTGGTATGGTTAAGGTAGGTTATAGGGACTAGGCTTTTAGACAATAAGGAGTTAAGTGGTTTGAGAGGTTAGGGGAAGTGAGATAGGTTAGGGAGGGACTTAGATTAGCAGATATATTTGGGAAAAGAGGAAGTGGTGTCACATTCAGGCGTGAGTTGGATGAAGCTAACCCAAGTCCGGACAACCTTGTAGGGACTTCAGTGATAGGTAGGCCTTGGAGGGTGTGTCCTGCAAAGGAGGTTTCGGGATGGATCATGTGTGTTTTTTTTTTCTTTTTTTTTTCTTTTCTGAACACTAGTAAAGTTGGCTGTTAAAACTTGTGGGAGCAAGGAGATAGGGGGATGGCTGTATGAGCGGAGAGGAAGTTTGAGGAGTGACTGAGGACTGCATGGGATTTGAGTGAGGGTACAGTTGTGGGGCTGAGAGTAAATGGTGGATGCTTCTAATCTTGCTTCTTTGTTGTTTGTGGGTCAGTGGTTTCCCTGGTGGTCTCGTGGTTTTGGTTGATGCTGCTAATGCTGATGCTGTATGGCTTATCTCGGTGTGAGGAGCTTGCGGCAGTTTTCATCAGTTCCCTGGTGGGCTCGGGTGGTGGTATGGGTATTGGTTCCGTGAAGTGGTTGCCTTGCTTTGTTTCATTGTTGGTGGTCGCAGTGGTGTTCATCCATGCTTCCTTGTTCTTCCCTGGTGGTCTTGTTGCTTTGGGTTGGGCCACAATTGTGTTGGTTGTCACTACCATGGTGCCCTGGGTGGGTTTGTTGTGGTTGTAGTCCTGGTACCTCGGTTTTCCACCCTAAAGAATGGCCAACCACATGGCTGAGGCTTTCGTGCATGCGCGGTGAGGCCAACAATTGTTAATGCAGCTTGATAGCTCGTCATCTAGCTTGAGAGCTCTGGTGAGGGGTGAGCAGCTTGGACGTAGCTGTGTCGTACTAATGGATAGGTCCCTTACTACTGAAGCTGTAATAAGCTTCGGGACCGGGTTCTGATTATTACAAAAAAAAAAAAAAAAAAAAAAAGTAGGCAATAGGTTGTTAGTACAAAGCACTAATCAGTGGCCATGCTTGTACATGGGACAGAAGGGGTGATCTTCAGATGGGTGCCACTGCTGGATACTATACAAAAAGAAAAATTAAAAAAAAAAAATATATATATATATATATATATATCTATCTATATACATATATATATATATATATATATATATATATATATATATATATATATAGATATATATATATATATATATATATATATATATATATATATATATATATATATAAATGAAATACAGGATGACATTGGAGTGAGTCCTTTAAAGGAATAGTGAGTGAGAGACCATTGCGGCGCTTTCGGGGGTGGGGGTGGGGGCAGGATCACTCCATGTGCAGCTCGGATGGCTTAGACAGTTAAGATGTAGAGGTACATTGCTGTGATTGTAGTGCACAGGGTCCTGGGTTCAAGACTTGGCAGTGATGACTTTCAAAAAAAAACATTTAAGTTAATATATTGTATTACTTTATGTTTGATTGCTTAATTAGTGGATTAATGTGTGTATAACTAGGGGCAGTTTATAGAATGTATGGTACATATTGAAAGCTGTCTGGCCAGGGCGCTAAAAGGCAATCAACTTGTCTGGATTTGTTGCTGGCTGTTGTTGCTTCGCTCCGTTCTGAGTTGCAGTGGCTAATGTTACACTGGTTCAGCCGACTTGTTGATGCTGATGGGTGGCGCTGATTGTAGTGCACAAGGTTGGATGGTCAAAGGATTGTGATCATGGCTGTGGGCCATAAAGTGGGTGAGGCGTAGTTTGGTGCTGCTGAGTGGTTAGGAAGAAGTGGATGGTGTACATGGTCATTGCCGTTGGTATTAATATGTTTTTTTTCCCCCTGCCGATGGCTAACTTGCAGACACTGCGGCAGCATTGGGAGGCCATAGTGGCGCACGCTGAAGAGCTTTTCTAGGAGGTGTCGGTGACCGAGGCTGTGCAGAGCAGGAGCAGGGACCCGGTCATAAACGGCGGCATTCCACATCAAGATCCACAGCTCAGGAGAAGAGGCAGCGAACAGTGAAGGAGGTGGTTACAACAGGCCCATCAGTTCCACGTAGGATGCCAGAAGAAGGTTCCTGTAATGAATTTGCATCAACAGTTTTGGCAGGTGAGGGAGGCAATGAGGAGGTGGGTATGTGGAGAGGAGAGGGAGCTTAGGGGTAGGGAATTTGGTACAGAATTGAATACAGTAGGGTGTGCGGCTGTGGAAGTCACATGGGTTTCTGAGACCAGTGGGGGAGAAGCGATTGGAAGGGGTAGTGTAGGGTCAGGAGAAAGTGAGGAGTGGGTTCTGAGCGAGGCTCCAAATTTGGTCTTCACCCAGGGGATTGGTTACCAACACAGACCCTGGGTCAGGGGTAGGGGCAGTCTTTTTGACACCGCACATTCCATCTTCAGTACAGGAAAAAATTTGGAATGGGGAATATGTGGATGTATTTGAGTTAATTGATGTGGCAGGAGTGCAGCAACTGGTAGAGGCAAAGTTGGTCAATAGTAAGGATTTGTTGGTAGCCTTGGCAGCTTTGGGTAGGGAAAAGAGTAGGTAGAATTTGCCCTAGGACTTGGGATAATTGGGTAGTTGATTTTGTTTACTACATGGTGGTGCAACTTGAAAAGGCCAGGTCTTTTGCTTTGCCCCTTTTGGGTTATTTTCTCACTATTTAGGAGGCACAATGGCTACGGTCAGGGAATGCATGGTTATGGTATGACCAAAGGTTCCAGAAGTGGAAAGCAGTAGATCTTTCTCTTCATTGGGAGGTGTCATCCTGACATTTGGTTAGCTACCATGATGGATAGTTATGGGGGGATTAGTAGAGGGAGGAAAGGGGGAGAAGGAGTTGGTGTGTGTTGGACTTTTAATAGTGGGAGTTTGTGGGTGGGGTGCAAATTCTTGCATGCTTGTTCAAGGTGTGGGCGCTGTGACATCAGCGCTATGAATGCAATCTTCGAGAGGGCAGTTTTCCCTCCATTCATGGGTTTCAGGCAGTCAGGGGTAGAGATAATTTTCATGAATCATGGGAAGGTGGATTTTTTACAGGGAATAGGGGAAGGTTTGCCTTTCCCCATTAAGGTGGAAGTTTTACAGGGCATGAGCCAAGGTTTTCCTGACCTTGCGCTTAAGGATGAGACATTAGATGGGTTTCAGCAAGGGTTTTCTATCAAATCTATCATGGTGGGATATGGGGGGGGTGGTTTGTAAGAATCTGAGCTCAGTGCGGGGCAAGGAGGATATATTGCAGGGATTGGTGGGGTAGGAGTGTCAGGCTGGTCGGTTACTGGGTCCGTTTGATAGTCTGCCGTTTGCTAATTTTAAAGTTTCCCCATTGGGGTTGGTACCAAAGAAACAGGCTGGTGAGTTCAGGTTGATTCACCATTTGTTGTATCCCGAAGGGGGTTCTGTTAATGATTATATTGTGGATGACGCTGCTAGGGTTAGTTATGCATCCTTAGATGATGCGTTCAGGGTGATAAGGGAATTTAAGGAGCCATGGTTAGTAAAGGTGGACACTGAGTCAACCTTTCGTTTACTGCCAATCAGGCAGGAGGATTGGCCATTACTGGTTATGGTTGTGGGTGACAAATATTATTCTGGCAAAGCTATGCCAATGGGTTGTTCAGTTACATGTGCAACATTTGAGAAATTTAGTATGGTATTGCAGTGGGTGTGGCTGCAGAGGGTGGGTACGCAGAAGGCTGTGCATTACCTGGACAATTTCTTGTTAGTTGTGGAAGAATGAGTAGGTGCACAGGAAGGGTTGTGGGAATTCAAGAGCATGTGTGAGGACCGAGGGGTACCTTTGGCATAGCATAAGCTGGAGGGTCCAGCAAGAGCATTAGAATTTTTGGGATTAATGTCGGATGCAGAATGACATTTGTTTTGTTTGCCTATGGATAAGATAGACAGACTGAAGGTTATGATAAAGTCTTTTGTGGCTAGGGATAAGGTGTGGATCTGGACAATTATGGATTGTCTTCTTCTGTTCCCCCTATGGGCAAAGGTGGTCATGGATTTAAGTTGGGGATCAAGTAAGTTGATGGACACTGCTTGACAATAAGGAAAATGAATTTGGATGATGGTTGATTTGAAAGGGTGAGCAGGTATGCTGCCCATTTAAGGTTGGGTGAGTAGGTACGCTACCTTGATGGATGATTGAACAGGGTGAGTGGGTACTCTGCCCTGATGTATGACTCAGCCAGGGTGAGTATGTATGTTGCCCTGAGATCTTCTGAGAATTGTGAAGTTTACTGTTATTTGTTTCTATGTAAATAAAGTTTATGGTTATGTAATATTAATAAAGGTAATCAAATGTCTTTTGGTGTTGGTGTGAGTTATTTAAAGGGAGCCCGGGACAAATGAGGTTTGGGACAAGCTAATTTGTCCAGGACCCCCTTTAGTGACTGAGAAAGGGGAGGTATGTTAGGATGCAAAGGGGAAAGGGGAGGTATGTTAGGATGCAAAGGGGAAAAGGGGGAGTTTGGTGTGGTTAAAGCAGGTAACAGGGACTAGGCTTTTGGACAATAAGGAGTTAAGTGGTTTGAGAGGTTAGGAGAAGTGAGGTAGGTTACGGAGGAAAATAGATTAGCTGATATATTTGGGAACAGAGGAAGTGGAGTCACATTCAGTTGTGAATTGGTGACCCTCCCTCCCATAAAAACTTCTTTGGTTATTGTTAGTTTGAAGGCAGATAAGGGGAACAGGATTGTCCTCTTCTGTTCCCTCTCTAGGCAAAGGTGGTTATGGATTTAAGTTGGGGATCAAATGAGTTGATGGACACTGCTTGACAATAAGGAAAATTAATTGGATGATGGTTGATTTGAAAGGGTGAGCAGGTACGCTGCCCGTTTAGGGTTGGTTGGGCGAGTAGGTACGCTGCCCTGATGGATGATTGAACAGGGTGAGTGTGTATGATGCCATGATGTATGACTCGGCCAGGGTAAGTAGGTACGCTGCTCTGAGATCTTATGAGAATTATGAAGTTTACTGTTATTTGTTTCTATGTAAATAAAGTTTATGGTTATGTAATATTAATAAAGGTTGTCAAATATGTTTTGGTGTTGGTATGAGTTATATAAAGGGGGCCGAGACAAATTAAAATTTTAGAGTGCTTTCTGTAAATGTGAATAATATTAAGAATATAGTAAGAATAATAGGCATTTTAGAGTAGTGTAGTGGGTATGATATAATTGTAATTATATTGGAAGACACAAGATTTTATCAAATGAAAGATTGCGAATAGGGAAACTGTGGAGAAGAAAGTTATTCTGGAGCTTGGGAAATGAGAGATGTTCTGGAATAGCCCTAATGTGTAGACATACAGTAAATATATTAGATATAACTTTAGCAAAAATGAGAAGGTTAACCATTTTAGATTTAAAATGGAAAGACCAGGTCTACAGAATTATAACATTGCATGCTTACTTACTGTATAGAAAGGGAATGTGTATTTCATCAGATTTTAGAGTATGTAGTGATAAGTATGAATATTATAATAGGAGACTTTAATTGTGATTTAATAGGCAAGAATCAAAAGAAAGGAAATGATCCAAGAAAAATGTTAGAAGTTATAAGATGTGGTAAATTGAAACTTTGGGACAAAATGAATGAACTTACAAAAGGGGTATGTATAGAACTAAAATAGATTATTTTATAATATCTGAAGGTTTAGTTATAGGAGAAGAGGAGGTAGTTGAAACAGGATTTTCTGATTATCTTGCAATATAGCTAGAGAGAAAAGAAAACAAGGAATGTATTAAAATAGGCAAAGGAATAAAAAGGATGAGTTAGAAAGCATGGAATAAAGGAGGGACGAGATTAGTAATACAGTTATGGAAAGATCTCTAAACAAATTTCAACAGAATTACCATAAAATAGCCAGACTCATTATTAACTCCCGATACAACTCACACCACTGCATTTCTTTAAACTCTCTTCAATGGCTTGAACTTCCCCAATTTCTGTTATCTTATTTCATATGCTACACTCTATTTTTTTATAAACCCTCCTTCTGTCCATCTCTATCTTCCTTCTTCTATCTTCCGTCTTACATATGAATTTAAGTATTCCACTACATAATTCTTTATATATAAAACCTTCATTAACCATTCATTCAAAATCTTTAAAAAATATTTTGTGCCAATCCCTTAAATTTTTATATACTTCACATCCTATTCCATTAGTGCCTACAGCAGAATATATATTTACTTGTCCTAATACTTTATCTAGATCAATAACAGAAATCTAATTTTAAAACTCTTTTTCTGTTAACATTTTTACTTTTCATGTTTATCACCTTCTTTTCTTTAAATATTTCTTGTGCATATTGTATTATACTACTCATAATATTTTCCTAAGTTCTATTTCTCCTTTTACATTTTTATTTCTCTCATTACACTACCATCTTCCTTTATTAATGTTTAAGTAACTCAATACTTCTTTTTCCTGCTTACATAACAATTGTACTTTTTCTAGATTTCTTTCATATTTTTTTTTCTCTGTCAAAAGTGCTTTCCATCATGTTCTAAATCTTCCAATGCATTATATGTTCTTTAGCATTTTCTTGCTCTGCTTTTCTCACACCATATTGCAACTGTAAAAAATATTTTTTTATATTTTTCCTTAAATATCACCCACCATTCAGACCAATTTTATAAAATGCACTCACAGTAATATTTATTTATTTATTGACATTTGTTAACCAGGTTTGTCCAAATGGGCTTGTGGCCCATTTTCAGTGGAGACCTGATGAGAAAAGCTCCAGTAGTACATTTTAAACAAGTACAATTTTAAACAATATTGATATAATAGCAGTTATAGCAAAAAGATTCACATATGTTGGGTTACATGCATAAATTAAAAGTTACATTAAAAAGAAGCTAAGCACCAATTTTACATTGATATAGTTCAATAGGTCAACAATAAAAAAAATTGTTTGTATAAAATTATGCAAATGCATAGTAGACACATTGGAGAGAGAGAGGTGTAATGAGGCACTAAGTATGGTCCTTTTGTGGGTACATAAAGAGAAGGAAGACTAGATAGGGTCATGGCAAGGGCAGGTTCTGGAATTGAGAAAATAATCTTTTAGTTCATTTTTAAAGTGTGAGGTGTGGGAGATTGAACATAAGTCAAGGGGAAGTTTGTTCCAAGCATGGGCAAGGGAGTGTTTGTAGAGTAGTTTGCCTAGTGACCTTTTTGGGTGGTAGATATCAAGTAATTGTTGGTTAGAAGTATGTAGGGTCCAGGATGGGATGTAGATGGAGACTTAATTAAAAAAACTGGAAACCAGTAGTATTGAATAATAATGATTATAAGATCTTTATGAAAATAATACAAAAGAGATTTGAAACTAAAATGGGAAATATTATGGAAGGTAACATATATAATATAAAGGGGAAGGGTTGTCAAGAATTATTAATGATGAGACATTTTGGATGATATGAACAGAAAAGGAGAAGCAAAAGTCATGATAGGACACCTAAATAAGACATTTGACACAATTGTACATGAAATCTTATGGGTAGTAATGAAATAATATAAGTGAGAAAGTTAGGAAATGATGTATGCCAGCATATACTAATAATAAAGTAAACATACTTGTAAATGGTTGGTTAAGCTAAGAGGTACATATGTAAAGTAGTGTAAGAAAGGGATGTCCAAAGAGGTGAATACTCTTTGCATTCGTTATGAATGTGACAGTATGTGAAATATTATAAAATGAAGGAGGCAGGGTATATAACACTTGAAGGTTAAGAATTCCAGTTATGTTAACATATGTAGATGACATTATAATTGCAAAAAAAAAAAACGGATAAGAGAAGTAATAATTTGCAAAAAGTAGTGTTTAGAGATGATAGAGATAGCTTTAAATAAAGAGAAAAGTAAAGGTTTAGGTGCTGTAGTAAATATCAGGGGTATATATTTTACAATAAATTAAATTTCTGTGTTATATATAAAATTTGGGAATAAAGATATAGGTAGACTTCAATGGGAAAAACACTAGAAGAAATAAAGCAAACATGTCTTCTGGAGAACTTAGAAAGTATCATTCAGAAAAAAAGGCTTATTTGATAAATTCAGTACTAGTGGGGAAAAATAGCATGCTTAGCAAGTGTATTCATGTTGCCAACGGTATTTGAAAATTAATTATTGCAGATATCACGCTGCTTCATTAAATTTGTACAGTGTTAAAGTGAATAAATGAAAAAGATGAGGCATTAGTAGTACAACTGTACATATTTTGGAGTATGGTAAAACAGAGTAAAAAGAGAAAAAGGGTGTATAAATGAAGAAATAAAATGTTACCAAGAAAAAAATATTTTTGTAGAAAATAAAAATTGATGATATAGATAAAGATAGAAAAGTATGATGTAAGAATGTAAGGATAAAACATCACTTTGTAAAATTATGGGTAAATCTAACCGATGAAAAAATTAAAGCTATAAAAATAAGAAGCAAATGATGTGACCAGAAACTAGAATGTTAAGATTTTTTGTGGAGACTGGTAATAGATAAATTGCTAGTAAAAGGAAATATACCATATAAAAAGAAAAATGGCATAATATGTTTACATTGTCAAAGGATGAAACTACAGATTGTGTTTTTGAAATGCGAATGATTAAAAAGGTTGTAGGAAAAACTATGTAACGATGATTCTTTGAAGATATAAATGAAGTGGAAAAAATAAACATGGATATGATTAAATATGGATATTATAAGAACAGAAGTAAAAATATGTTAAGAATAGATAAGTTATTTTATGTTATATAGGTTATATGGAATGAAAGAATAAATGAAATTATGTTTACTGGTAAATGGATTTTAGCAACAATGTTAAGTAAAATCAGATGGTGGCTATGGAGAAAGGAGTTGGGGGTCTAATAAGGATAAACATTTAGCATGACTGTATAGGAAATTATGAATATGCATTTCTCCTTACATAAATATTTGTAAATATGCAAATATTTTGTAAATAAGAGCTATTTTGTATTTAAATAAAGGACCCATACTTGTCACAGTAATCATGATGAGTTTTGCCACTGATTATGAGCTCACATCCCAGACCTAGTGCAGTGGTGGCTGGGAGGTCATCTGCACATCATGGAAGATGGAAGAGAGGGAGCACAGGTGAATGCCAGCTCAGAAGATGGCTTTGTTACAATCCTCCAGTCGGGAGGGTTGCAGGATTGTTTATTACAGGAAATGATTATTCAGAGTGAACCCGAGAATGGTGGTGAAGCATTGTGGGGGAGAAATAATGGAAAAAATAGGGAAGAAAAGGTAGCAGAGGTAGCGGATGGAGGAGAAAAGAAGAAAACATACACTGAGACAGTGACAAGTGCACTGAAGGAGAAAAGAAGTGAGCCAGAAAATGTAAATAAAATAAAACTAGTGGTAAGACTGCAAAGTAAATGTGAAAGACCATTAAACAGGTATATGTGCTCATAATCACAGTTGTTTTGCCTCTGGGTGTTACAATTCAAGTGTTAAGAGCATCTGTTTCTAATAGACGTTTTGTGATGTTATATTTGACACTGTGCAAAGGATAGAGAACTTTATTAGTGCATTTGAAAAAAAGAATAATTGCAATCCATGGACTGACTCTATTATAAAGACTGTATTCAGGGAGACAAAGCAAAAGTTACATATGCAATTTTAAATAGAGACTGAAAAAGGGAATTTAAAAAGACATTTACATAGAAGTATTGGATATTGTAAAAGTTTATGATGTCATGGGGTTTATGGACTGGGGATTGGAACAGTAATGTTATTTTGAAAAATGGAAAGTGATAAAATCATACATATACCAAGTGTTGTAAATGTGGAAGGGAATATAGTGTTTAGTAACATCCTGGGGCCCAGGTAAAACATGTTTTATATGTGGAAAAGAGATGCATTTTGTGAATAACTGTGAAAAAAGAAGATGCTATATTTGTGGAAATTTGGAGCATAGGGTAATAAATTGAGTTTAAATATAAATGCAAATGAAACGGTAATTTAGCAATGGATTATACAGAACTAGAAGAGGACAATGAAAGTGAAGAATGAATAGAGACAGAAAAAGAAAAGAATAAGAATAAAAGGAGAAAATGAAAATGGCAGAAGAAAAGGAAGCTAGTGATGAAGAACTGGACGGTGGTGTAGAAAAAAATTCAGAAGTTAGTGATGAAGAAGATATAAACGTAACACACAACATGAACGGACGGTGCAGCGGTAGCATTGTTGCCTCACCTCAAGAGGTTTTCTGTTTCGATTCTCGGCTGGGGTGCATTGCGTGGAGTCTGCATATCCTCCCTGTATTCGTGTGGGTTTCATCCCATGTTACAAAGACATGCATCTAGAGTGTTTCTCCCCAGGCTTCCACTGAAAATTGGCTTTGTTCCAAGTCAGACTTTCGCACTTTAGAAATGTTAAATAAAATAAATAAAACAAATAAAATAAAACTGGACTTTGATAAAAAAAGAAAACTTCTAAACTTCTGTATGTAAAAGAGTTAGAGACAGGAAAAGAAAGTTTAAAAGTGTAAAACAAAAAGAAAGAAAAAAGAAAGGAAATGGCTAGATAGAAATAAAGTGAAAGGAAAAATGTATAATATCAAAAAGCTAACACAGCTTGGCGTAAATCCCTATCTCATCAGGTGGGTGGCAAACTGGCTCACTGACAGGACCCTCAAAGTCAAAATAGGCACCTCCACCTCCGATACCAGACCTGTCACTAGTGTAGTTCCCCAGGGATCTGTTTTGGGACCACTACTGTTTGGCATCTACTTCTTAGAGGTCCAGGCAAAGAAAAAAGGCCTGTGGCTAACCAAGTTTGCAGATGACTGTAAGTTAGATGCTATCATTGACTCCCCAAATTATGTTAACATACTGCAAGAGGGTCTCAGAGCAACTGATTGGTGCCAAAGTCATGGCCTCAAGCTAAATGCAAAAAAATGTATCATCATACCATTCAGCAAAAAACACATCAGCAGCAACCCCCTAAGCGCACAACCTGTGGTGAGAGACCTGGGCACTCAGGTTGATAACAACCTCCTATTCGACCATCATGTAGTGGCATTGGTCAGAAAAGCCTTTGTCTTGGTTCATCTCATAAGTAAAGGGATTGCATCCAGAAAAAAGGAGGTTATTACCTTTCTATACTCCTCCCTCATTAGACCAGTAATTGAGTATAATGCCCCGCTTGGTATGTACCTCTGCATCAACGGGAAAGGCCACTAAAATACCTCACAAAGAGAATCTATGGCCTCCGACACCTGTCCTATGCTTACAGGCTCAAATCAGTATCATACAGATTGCTCAGGGGTAATCTATGTCTCACCTACGAGGCAATCTCAGACCCTGCCCTAGTAGAGATGCTCCATATCCCTAAGTCTAACTCCTCATGCATTACCAGCTCAAAAGGCTTGAATCTAATATGCAACATCAACAAAACCAGCTGGAGAGACAGGTTTGTCTTCCAGAGGCTGCCCCGTCTGTCAGATTTCCCATACATGTCAAACAGAGCACCTCACTGACCCTCCTCAAGAACAACCTTGATGAGTGGATAGGAAACCACAAATTTGTCCCAGGGATTCTACCTGTGTCCCTCATTGACAGAGGTGAAAGGTGCTGAGTGAGGTTTATTTTTGGGGATAAACTCTTGTTTAGGCTTGTAAGAGCCCCAGGCCATTAGTCTAGTAGCGTCCTATGATCTGACAAAACATAAAAAGAGGAATAACTTAAGAGTATTATCTATAAATGTGAATAGTCTTATAACAAAGATAATAGGAATAATATAATGGTGTAAAATTGTTATTGGGCATAAATATACTCAAAAGTATAAGGTTCATAACAGAAAAAAGAATACAGAAAATTTATGGAACAGACATATAATGTGGAACCCAGGAGATGAATTTTGTTCTGGAGTTGAAATTTTAGACAGGAAACAGTTAAAATATTAGGCAAAATTTTAGTAAGAATGGATAAATTAATTATCCTACACATCAAATGGCAAGAAAAGATATAAAGAATTATAGCAATATATGCCTATGTAATGGTTAAGGAAAGGGAAGGCTTATTTCAACATATATTAAATTATGTTATAATGAAGATGAATATAATAATAACAGGAGATTTTAATTGTGATTTGAGAGAAGGAAGAAAGAAAAAGGGAACATAAAAATAATGAAGAAAGTAATAAAATGTAATTGTATTTATGGAAAGGATGGCCATATAAAAGAAACGTGTTTAAAGCAGAGATTGATTATTTATATAAAGATAATAGAAGTAGTAGTAAGGACTGGATTTTCAGACCATCTAGTGATATGGATAGAAATTAAAGAAAATAAAAAGCATATTTTAATAAGAAAAGGAATCAAAAGAATACATGAAAAAAGAGGGCAATGTAGAAGGTAATGGAGAACATATAAATGCACAATTATGGAAAGAATATTCAATGATACCATTTTTATAAAAAATGGACTGAATGGTGGACTGAGTGGGGGATATTATTTAAAAAGTAGTGTAGAGGGACTTATTTAAATTGGGAAATAGAAGCAATAAAGAAAAAATAATAATATGTGGAGGAATCTAAAAGGGGTTTTAGAAATCTAGAATATAACAGAATTGAATTCTATGAAAAGGAAAAGTAATATTTGAGAAAAATAAGGAAATAATTAAACATCTATTATTTAAACAAAGATATTTACTACAAGGAAAAAAAGAATATATCTCAGCATATTTAGGAAATGTAAAGGAGAAAATGGTGTTAGAAGGGAAATGAGGGATAAAATGGTGAAGTTAAGAAAAATCATACACAAATTATGGAAGTAGTGGTAGAATATGTAGAAAAGATGTATAAAAAGAATGACAGCAGAGAAATCCAAATAGATTGGCAAGTTTGACAATTCACAGATTTAATGAATAAAGAATTAGAAAACTAATATAAGAATTAGATAAAATAATTAAACAAGTTACTATAGATTCAGCATCAGATTTAGATGGAATTAGTTATGAAATGTATAAGAAGTTCAAAGATTGACAAAAAAGTTATCTTGTAAAGATTTTGAATGAAATGGTGGAAGAAGATTTTAAATATAAGGACATTTGTGGAGGAATCTTTAAATTCTTAAGGAAAAATATGGAATAAAGAGTAAGTCAAAATTGGAGTCCAATAGTATTAAATAATGCTGAGTTTAAGGTATTTATGAAGATTATAGAGAAAAGGATGAAGAATAAAATGCAAAATATAACAACAAAGTGTATTCAGCATTAAAGACAGAGGTTGCCAAGAACTTTAAATGATTATAAGGGAAGTAGCAGATGACATTATGAAGGGCAAGAAGTAAAATTAATGACAAGAGGTGTTAAAAAGTGTTTGATAGAATAGAGCATAACGTATTATGGTAGTCTATGGATAACTATAATATTAGTAAGAAAATTGTAAGAGTTTTTATAACTGCTTATAAAGATAATAGAATGAGGGTATTAATTAATTGATGTAAAATAAAGAAGTAGAAGTGAATAATGGGATTAGACAAGGATGTCCAGTGAGTAATATTTTGTTTAATTATGAATTTAATAGAGTAAGGCGAGAAAAGCAGAATATGAAATATTAAAATTTGTAAAAAAACTCCAGTTATAATGACCTATGCAGATAATATAGTTGTTATAACAAAAATGTATTTTGAGTGAAAAGGGTAATTCAGTATTTAATAACATTAAAAGGAATGGGGGTGGATCTCAATAAAAAAAAAAGTCAAGGATTAGGGAGCAGTAATAGGATGGTAGGTATACACGTTACTGTAACTGAAATAAAGATTTTATGAATAGAGTTTGGCATTAATGAAATAAAGACAAGACAATGGGAAATGTAGTAAATATAAAATAAGTATGTGCATTATAGAAACAGAAGTTGTGATAAAAGGAAAGTAAATTTGGTTAATTCTGTGTCGATAAGCAAAATGGCATATTTAGTACATGTTTTTATGATTCAAAAATATACAAAAAGGAAAATAATGGAAATATTGTTTTCTTTTACATGAGATTCGACATTGAATCCAGTGGAAAGAGGAGTGCTGTATAGAAGTGAAGAAGGTGGTGGTTTAGGATTAATAAATCCAATAGTATTTTGGGCTTTTTAAAATTTATATTTTATATATATATATATATATGTGCATGCATATATATATGTATGTATATATATATATATATGTATATATATATATATATATATGTATATATATATGTATATATATATATATATGCTATATATATAATATATATATTATATACATATATGTATATAATATATATATATAATATATATATATATGTATATATATATATATATATATATATATGATGTGTGTGTGTGTATATATATAATTATACATATTTTATATATATATATATATATATATATATATATATATATATATATATTTTTTTTTTTTTTTTAAAGGATAAGGAGAAACTAGTAGGAAAGATAATTGATTGCAAGTATAAATATCTGGGAAGAAGTTAGCTCTAATAAAAAATATATAGAATATTATAATGAAAAAATCTAAATTAAGAAAAGATAAGCATATTGAAGATACAGACTGATGTAAAAAAGGAAAATATGGTACAGTGAGATAATAAAGCAGTCATTTTGTATCAGTCCATGTGAACATTTCCAAGAAGAAAATGTAAAAGCCATTGGGGAAATAAAGAAATGGTATAAAATTGGGTAGAATGTCAATATTTTTTATGGAGGTTAAGTATAAATAAATTTCCTGTTAAAAGTAGCATGCCATATGAAAAGCAAAGTGAAAGAGTTTGTTTATATTGTGGTGAAGTGGAAACGGCAGAACATATATTTTTAACATGTGAGTGAGTGAGGATATTATAGAAAAAGCTGTCAACCATGGAAGAAAATCTGTGTGGAAATATGAAAGAAAAAAGATATAAATCTGGATATGATAGTGTAACCACATGGATATTATAAGAATATCCAAAAAATAGGAAACAGTAAGAAGGGATAAAAGAATATTTGCATGTTTCTTGGGTTATTTGGAATGAAAGACCTAATGAAATTATATTTAATGGGAAATGTTTTTTATTCCAGCAATTATAAAAAGAATCAAATTGTGATTATGGTGAAGGAGTGGGGGTCTGGAAAAAAAGACATTATGATTGATTCTTCATTATAAACATTGGTGATGAAATATGTAGATATGTATAATACTGGTGCAAATAATTTGTAAATAGAATAAAAGTGAAGGACCCCTACTGTTTTTGATAGGTGTCTTGGGATCTTTACATCCACCTAAGCTGCCACTAACTCAAGCAGATGAGGCCTAAGTGTAATGTCTCATCCCACAGGAAGTGTGAGGCCTGTGCACTGGCCCAGCAATCAAGGAGCCTCAATCCTCACCACTAACATCAGAGGCTAAGGCAGTAGATTAATATGAGAGGAAAGGATAACAAATACACACAGTAAAGGGTGCGAATTTCCGTTAAGATCCCCAGGTCCCCAATAAGACTTCCACTGGGACAGCTATAGGGTACAGATGTCAGCCTAGCTGGGCAGCAAACCCAAAATCTCCAGCACTTTCCTCTCTGTCAACTAGTGCTTAGATGTTTCCTGCCCAAGTAGCTGACACACACACACACTTTGAGGTGAGTTTACACAGCCACCACACAGACACACTTCACAGGGAAGGGCTGGCACAGAGTTCTCCAGCTGTGCCCTTTTCCCAAGACTATACAGTAGTAATTCCTGCCACCACCCAGCTAATATTTATCAGCTACTCAAAGGCCCTTGAAAGGGTGTCCAATTATTACTGTGCAATATTATTATCCAGAATTTGGTAAGATAACTGACTAAACAGTCCTAAAGGCTTATTAGAGTGACTTGGTACAGGATCGCCATATATACATACAATGTACTCTGAGAAGCAACTTATCTCTACACAAACCAGACACAGTTCAGCGGTTTTTAAAATATTTAATAATAAATAATTAAAACCACCAGACAATCTTTCTACTACACAGTGCTAGTCAAGCGTTCCAGAGATCCACACAGAAATACTTAAAATAAATCAGTATTCAGTACAGTTCTGACAGCATTACAGAAAAACACTTAGTCTAAAACTTAATCTAATTCCTAGCTATTGCTACAAGAAAACACACTTCTAAAATAACTTACTTACATAGAGGCAACAACAGGAGCAGTACTGTATGAGTTGGATATAGTCGAAGACAAAAAATGCTTAATAATCTCTGGTTTTACTGTTTTAAATTGAGTACAGGTGCAGTTCACTAAACATTGCATCATCTTTTACACTTTCCTGAGTGTTCCCAGACCCCAGCAGAAACTGCATTTACGATCTTTTACACTTAGAACAATAAGGACATTCCACATATGAAATTCTGGTCATTAACTTTAGGTCTTAAAACAATGAGGCAGGAAGCCTTCATCTAGCCCAGCAGACCGGAATAGGCAGCTGTAAAGCTTATGAAGGCAGTGATGAAATAATTTTAATAATTTCAATTTCAAGGACCAACGAAAATGAAAAATGCTTGAGTTAAGTGGTGAAATCAATCAAAATCAGCCATATTACACAGGCAGTACACAGTAGCCAACACATAAAACTCTGCAAACAACATTCACCCATGTTTTTCTCAGAAACACTGCAGTCAACAAAGAGAAGTGAAAACTTAAAAAGCTTAAACTGAGAAATAAAAATGTTAGGGGGCACGCCATTTAACTTATTTATAAGCGCAACATGTGCCACGATGCTGATGGGTGGTGCCATTCGCGAATGCTGCTGAGCAACCCACAGTGATGAGGCGGAGGAAAGAGGTGGCACAGACCCAGGGTAACTTACAAGGGGCTAGATATGAGCTGGAGAATAGTGGAGCGCTATAGAGTGGACAGAGAGCTCCTGCAGCAAAGGTCATTGAGCTGTGCAGGCCATGCCTCGCACACAGAACCAACAGAGGGGAACCCATCCCAGTGGAAACCAAAAGAGATGTGTTGGCCTAATAATACTAGCAACAGGTGCCTTCAGAGACCAACTGGGTGATATGATGCGGGAATCTCACGGGCATCAGCATCAAGGTACTGCACCAGTTCCTGAATGCTGTAGCCAGCACATATCCAGTGATGGCCTGTATGTTTCCCCTGATTCCGGTGAGGTATTGGCCAGCAATATGTGTCTCTTCCAGCAAATAGGTAGGAATACCCTGAGGTAGTGAAAACACCGATTGACTGCTGCACGCACATACACGTCAAAGCACCAGCTGGTGGTAGGCGGGTGTGGGCCTACATCAGCATAGGAGCTTCCACTCCATCAACTGCTGCCAGGTCGGGTGTGTGTGATGCCCAGGGCATAATACTGAATGTGTGTGCTGGCTACCACACTGGAACCTACCACGATTTCCATATCTGGCGGTCACCTAGTGGGGGATGCTGGATACACACTGGAGCCGTGGCTGATGACACCCATCAGAAATGTACATCACATCAGACAAGAACTCCATAATGGACACCCTGTATAGCTTTTTGGGTGCAATAGTGTGTGGACACACTGGTGATCAGACACCAACTACATGTACCCAAATTGTATGCAAAGTGAAAGAGTTTGTTTATATTGTGGTGAAGTGGAAACGGCAGAACATATATTTTTAACATGTGAGTGAGTGAGGATATTATAGAAAAAGCTGTATGAAGAAAATCTGTGTGGAAATATGAAAGAAAAAGATATAAATCTGGATATGATAGTGTATGGATATTATAAGAATATCAAAAAATAGGAAACAGTAAGAAGGGATAAAAGAATATTTCATGTTTCTTGGGTTATTTGGAATGAAGGACCTAATGAAATTATATTTAATGGGAAATGTTTTTTATTCCAGCAATTATAAAAAGAATCAAATGGTGATTATGGTGAAGGAGTGGGGGTCTGGAAAAAAAGACATTATGATTGATTCTTCATTATAAACATTGGTGATGAAATATATAGATATGTATAATACTGGTGTAAATAATTTGTAAATAGAATAAAAGTGAAGGACCCCTACTGTTTTTGATAGGTGTCTTGGGATCTTTACATCCACCTAAGCTGCCACCAACTCAAGCAGATGAGGCCTAAGTGTAATGTCTCATCTGAAGTGTGAAGCCTGTGCACTGGCCCAGCAATCAAGGAGCCTCAATCCTCACCACTAACATCAGAGAAGGCGATTAATATGAGAGGAAAGGATAACAAATACACACAGTAAAGTGCAATTTCTGTTAAGATCCTCAGGTCCCCAATAAGACTTCCCACTGGGACAGCTATAGGGTCCAGATGTCAGCCTAGCTGGGCAAACTAAAATCTCCAGCACCCTCTCTGTCCAACTAGTGCTTCGTGTTCCTGCCCAAGTAGCTGACACACACACACTTTGAGGTAAGAGTTTACACAACCACACAGACACTTCTGGGGAAGGCTGGCACAGGTTCTCCAGCTGTGCCCCTTTTATCCAGACTATACAGTAGTAATTCCTGCCACCACCCAGCTAATATTTATCAGCTACTCAAAGGCCCTTGAAAGGGTGTCCAATTATTACTGTGCAATATTATTATCCAATTGGTAGATGTGACTAAACAGTCTAAAGGCTTATTAGAGTGACTTGGTACAGGATCCTTATATACATACAATGTACTCTGAGAGCTTAACTTATCTCTACACAAACCAGACACAGTTCAACGGTTTTAAAATATTTAATAATAAATAATTAAAACCACCAGACAATACTTTCTACTACACAGTGCTAGTCAAAAGTTCAGAGATCACACAGAAATACTTAAAATAAATCAGTAGTACAGTTCTGACATTACAGAAAAACACTTAGTCTAAACTTTCTAATTCCTAGCTATTGCTACAAGAAAACACACTTCTAAAATAACTTACTTACATAGAGCAACAGACAGTACTGTGAGTTGGATAGTCAGACAAAAATGCTTAATAATCTCTGGTTTTTACTGTTTAAATTGAAATTGCAGTTCTGCTAAACATTGCATCATCTTTTACACTTTCCTGGTGTTCCCAGACTGACAGAAACTGCATTTACATTCTTTTACACTTAGAGCAATAAAGGACATTCCACATGTAAATTCTGGTCATTAACTTTAGTCTTAAAACAATAGGCAGGAAGCCTTCATCTAGCCCAGCCGGAGCCAAACTGTAAACATGAAAGGCAGTGATGAAATAATTTTAATTTCAAAGGACCAACAAGAAAATGCTTGAGTTAGGTGAAATCAATCAAAATCAGCCAATTACACAGGCAGTACAGTAGCCCAGCACATAAAACTCTGCAAACAACATTCACCCATGTTTTTCTCAGAAACACTGCAGTCAACAAAGAGAAGTGAAAACTTAAAAAGCTTAAACTGAGACATAAAAATGTTAGGGGCTGCCATTGCTGTTATAAGGCAACATGTGCACGATGCTGAGGGTGGTGCCATTGCGAATGCTGCTGAGCAACCCACAGTGAGGAGACGGAGAAGAGTGTGCAGACCCAGGGTAACTTACAAGGGGCTACATGAGCTGGAGATAGTGGAGCGCTATAGAGTGGACAGAGAGCTCCTGCAGCAAATTGTTGAGCTGTGCAGGCCATGCCTCGCACACAGAACCAACAGAGGGGAACCCATCCCAGTGGAAACCAAGGAATGTGTTGGCCTAATAATACTAGCAACAGGTACCTTCCAGAGACCAACTGGTGATATTATGGGGATCTCACAGGCATCAGCATTAAGGGTACTGCACCAGTTCCTGAATGCCATGTCAGCACATGACAGTGATTATGTATATTTCCCCAATTCCCGTGAGGTATTGGCCAGCAATATGCGTCTCTTCCAGCAAATAGCGGAATACCTTGAGGTAGTGGTTGCAATTGACTGCACGCACATACACATCAAAGCACCAGCTGGTGAGCGGGGTAGGGCCTACATCAACCGCAAGGGCTTCCACTCCATCAACTGCCAGGTCGTGTGTGATGCCCAGGGCATAATACTGAATGTGTGTGCTGGCTACCCTGGAAGCTACCACGATTTCCATATCTGGCGGTCACCTAGTGGGGGATGCTGGATACACACTGGAGCCGTGGCTGATGACACCCATCAGAAATGTACACACATCTGAACAAGAACTCCATAATGAGGCACACGCACAAACACGAAATGTAATCGAGCATGTGTTTGGGATGCTCAAATCACGGTTCCAGTGCCTGGACACATCTGGTGGAGCCTTGCATTACTCACCAACTACATGTACCCAAATTGTTATGGTATGTGCCATGCTACACAATATGATCCTGCGAAAACAGCTGCAGCAGGAACAGCATGGGGCAGGGCCAAACAGCCCCCCACTGTTGCCAAGGCCTGCACAGGCACAGCGTGACTCGGAGGAGGAACAACCTGAGCCTGCTCCAGTAGGCAGAAGGAGGTGTGCCCAGTATACCTTGTCCTTGGCAAAGAGGCAGCACCTAGCACATACACTGGCTCAGTAGGAACCCTCGAAATCATACCTCTCACTGACTCGCACATAAAATAAAAGGGATGCCTGACTTGACACTACCTGTTTCCAAACATGTATAGGGAGTGAAGTATGTGCATCCGACATAGGCAGCCCTGCAGCACCACCTGAGGCATGATTGCCATGTTTTAAGCAATATAAAGCAGTGCTAAACAGCTTTTACCAATATGTAGTATATGTAAACAAAATTGCTCGTGCAATGTTGGCCAAGGTCGGCCAAAGTTGAGCAAAGTCAGTTAAACATGCACATATCTGCTTTACTGTTCCTTAAGCAGTCTGGTCTGGCCAGCATGAAAATAAAAGCAGTGACAGGGCTTGAACCCAGGATACTGTGCACTATAGTCACAGTACTGAACCACTAAGATATGATAGCATTACAGTGGTACAGACACAGCAGGACAATTGTACACTAATGCAAACACAAAGCAATGCTGTATCATGCCCCTAATGAGGCAAAAGGGTAACCTCACCCACACACCTATGCAGACAGAGAACATCAGGCCAGGCGTTGTGATGTGGGTTGTGTAGACTTTGAAGTCACAAGCTAATATATGTGGCAATGGACACTAAGATCTGTAGTACACTAGTATGCCTCAAGCTGGTACGATAGGCAACAGTACAGACTGTAATGGTGTCCTGTACATAGCAGTACAGGCACAGCAAATGTGTATAAGTGTCAGGTGAAACCCACTTCCTATGTACACCCACAGTGACAATCCGGTGTACCCATGGGTAGAAATGTACAAAGAATAGCTGTCCCCCCTGTATGTAGAAATGTTGATAGGTCTATGCAAAGTGTCTCATGGAAGCCCTGCAGGCACAGCATGATCCCTGTTGATCTATGACACAAAGGTGAGCCCTGCTGTAAAAATACACCTTAATTTACCATACACATATAGTATAAATGTGTATATTGTGCGTGCTCACACACTCCAACACATGTAGTGGATTTCATACAGCATCACAATGAACGATCATACTGGCCATGCTCACACACTTAAACAAACGAAGCAAATGTCAGGCAGGAAGATACTGAAAGGTCATAATGGGCATGCTCACACACTTAGGCTAAATACGGATGTGATAATAAGGGATCTATGGATAAATGTGTATAGTCATCTCTACTTCCAGAAACACATTCAGAAAGTGGTCTGAAAACCCTGCTACCAAGGTCTGTGCATGTAGGTCAAAGAAGGTTGCCACTACTCAGCAGTCATCAGACTTGTCAGAGACTACCACAACACACTTGCGAGGAATCTAACTTGGCACGTTCAGCAACTAGAAAGACCAATGAAGAACCTTAACAAGAGGATTACTGGCCTCAAATAGTTGCCCCATGCAGCAAGAATGAATGTAACCCAAGCTGTACTCTGTTGCATACTTTCTATGCAGGAGATCTCTGCCCAACAGACAGGTCCATGTCATGGTTACACTCAGATCTGTTCTGAGTTACAGCTCAATGGCACTAAATGTACAGAGTCAACTGATATTGGCAACATCCTGGCAGATAGGATCAGTGTTAACTTTACCCCCCTCTCACCCATGAAAGAGCCCATGTCTATAATGGAAGACTGCAAAGTTGCTGTCATCACGGCTGCACAGGTAAAAAACACTCTCCGAAGCCAGTATCACAGCAGCCATGGGACTAGATAACTTCCCAGGCTGTGTAGTATCTACTTCCCTGTAGTAAACATTAACATGGAAGTTCTGTGGCTACTGAAGTTTCCAGAGAACTGCAAACTAGGAGCCATCATTGTAAACACTAAAGATGTGGACATCCTACAAAAGGGCCTCACTGAGACAGATGGCTGTTGTCCAAGCCATGGACTGTAGCTCAATGCCAAAAGGTGCATTATCATCACCTTTGTTAAAATCTCTGTAGCCATGAATTACAACATAGGTGGTAGTATACCTCACACTGTAAGTGTGACAAGAGACCCTGGGTCACGGGTGGACAGTGGATACAACTGTGATAAGCACATTCCCACAGTAGTCAGGAAACCCCTCTTATGTGGCACACCTCATCACAAAATGTGTCTCATGCAGAACAAAAGAGGACATTGTTCCCCTCTACTCAGCACTAACTATAACTATAAAAGAGTACAACACCACTGTTGCTATGTACCTCACAAGACAACTACACCAACTGGAAAGCCAGCAGCAATACCTCACAAAGAGCATTAGTGGCCTGAAGCACATGCCATACACAGACCATCGCAAAATGCTCCATCCGTACTCCCTTGCATATCGCCTACGCAGAGGTGTTCACTGCGTAACATACAAAGCTATGTCAAACATACAGCTGTTGGATATGATCCACGTAAAGCACTCACAATCACCCTGACCTTTGGACCCAAGACCACGAGTGAAATACAAAAGGAAGTGGTGTAGCCATTTACCTTATGAATATCCACACCTCCAGGTTACTGCCACAGCATGAGGCCTTGGAGACCATGCAAGTGCAACTAACATTGGGCAAAGCTGCCCATCAGATTGTAGCATGCTACAGATCATGTACCTTGTCTCAGGAACCTTACTCAGTATTCTGGAGAACAATGGCAAATATAAAGGTCCTATCAAACACCTTTATATGAGGAGATTACAACTACCCAAACATTGAGTGGGTGAATTACTCGTATACAATGTCCTTTGCCCAATGTGTCCTAGAGTTAAGAAACTCTAACACCCTGGAACAGCTGGTCAGCACGCCCACTAGAGGTGACAACATACTGGACATGATCATCACCAACATGGGGTACCAGTGTTCCACAACAGAGGTAAACCTCTCGCTGGTAATATCAGATCATTAAGTAATCACACTGGACATCCACATCCTGCCCCCACACCCAGTCAATGAAACCACTGTGAAGACATTTTCAAAAGCAAACTGCACACTTCCTAAGACCAAAGTGGAAAGTTTCAAAGCCCTCTTGCTATAGGATAATGGTATACAATCTGCCAAATCATTTACAAGTGCATCCTGTGAGCATCTACAGGGATGCATGGATCGAGACATCACAAATAAAACCAAGATGCACTCCTCCAAAAATAAGAAAACAATCTGGTGGTCGCTGCCCATAAATAAGCTAAAAAACAGAAGGAGGAAACTAACACCTGATAGAGCCAACTTCGCTAAAGGGAAGGCATCACTGATCATTATTAGGATGAAACAATGATCGCTCTTAAAATAATCCAAGGACAGTTTCTAAAGACAAATTGCCAAGGAATGTAAGAATAACAACCACAAAGCCTTCGGTAGCTATGTCAGACATGTAGGTGTCAGCTACTGAAAAAAGTAATGACATACACCAAACCAACTTTCATTGCCCACACCCAGGGGGACAAGTGCAGTGTAAACTCCCCCCCATCACCCCCAAAAGGGCCTGTGTCTATCACAGAAGGATGCAGAGACACAGACGTCATGGACATGCAGGTAAAGACAGCCCTCACCAAAGCTTAAAACATAGCATCAATGTGACTGTAAGTTGTCCCAGGCTGTGTCTTATACTAGGCCCACAAGGAACTACACCCTCACCTACATTCACTGTCCAGACTCAAGCGTATCACAGGCTATGTACCCAAAGAATGGCATACACTAACAGTCATCCAAGTCCACAAAGGGTGTGCCAAAACAGAACCTGGAAACCATCGCCCAACATGTGTACTCAGCCTGGTCTACAGAGCTATTGAGCAAATCGTCATTGAACCCATACACTGAGACATTGGAGATCTCCAGACACTGGACTCTACACAACTTCGCCTTGTTAAAGGCAGAGTCTGGCTCCCAAACCTAGTTGACTTATTTAAAACAGTTACCATGAACATAGATGGAGGTGAAAGTAGTCCACACAGCCCACCTGGACCTCACTAAGGGCTTACAACACCATTCCCCACTCCATCATCATGGACAAGTGTACCAGCTTGAACATGAACAGCTATGTCACAGGATGGGTGGCCAAGTGGCTCACAGATCAAACACACATGTTCATAGTTGCGGGTGCCATGTCCAACTCTAAGCCAGTCACAAATGGCATCACACAGGTCTTGGTCCTGGGACCCCACCTGTTCAGTCGATACTGCTCAGAGGTACAGGCAAGCATGGCAGGTGTAAGGCTGAACAGATTTGCAGATGATTGGAAACTGTGGTCCATAATTGACTGTACAGTGACACAGACATCCTCCAGAAGTGTCTTACAGAGACAAATACCTGGTGTCAAAACAATGCCCTCAAGCTGAATGGCAAAGAATGCATAGTCATTCCCTTTCGGTAATACAAAGTGCACACAAATTACCACATAGGTGGTAATCCAGCATGTACGGATAAAGTCATTATGGCCATGGGGACACAGTTAGATAGTAAACTCACTTTTGATGATCACATGGCCAAAGTGTTTAGACATTCCTTCAATATAGGCCATCTAATATCACCTAATGTAAGACACTTCGTATAGTCTGATGATATCACCATCCTACAAATATACCTGTGGAAAAGAAAACTCCCAGTAATATGTATAGCGCGTCGTGTTAATGTGTACTCTGTAGTATCATGAAGTAGTTAGGTAGGGGTTTGAATCCTGCACTGGGCAACTGTGTGTTTGTGTGTGTTCCCCTTGGGAAAGAACAACCTTTTAGGAGAGTAGTGAAACACCTCAAAAGTGGTAATCTAACCTTTGTCAAGTCTGATGATGTCAGCATCCTACAAATATACCTGTGGAAAAGAGAACTCCCAGTAATGTGCATAGTGTGTCGTGTTAATGCGTACTCCTCTAGTATCATGAAGTAGTTAGGTAGGGGTTTGAATCCTGCACTTGGTGAGTGTGTGTGCTGTATGTGTGTGACACTGTTGGTTAATGTGTTGTGGGTTTTGCTTTTACCACTGTATGACATATCGGTATGCATTGCACATGTGAGCTAGCTGTGTGACAAATACATATCTGTACATGTTACCTCAATGATTGCATGTGTGGGAACACTGCTTTCTCCAAACACACAGTTGTCATCCTTGCCAGACTGTGCTGCTGCTTCCCAGACCTTAGGTCACATCTGTATGCTTGTGACAAGGCCAGCCACTGTAGTGATCCCTGGCCAAGGTCATCTGTGTCACACAAAGTCATTATGATTCCTATTGGAATGTGTGAGTTTGGATCTATGGCCGAGGTATATGTCAGACCTGTTCAAATGCAGCAAAGTCTGTCCATGATGACTATTCATAACAGGTGTAGAACAAACTGTGTATATGCATGCAGACCCCTTATTGCTTATGTGATCCACCAAGGGATTCTAAAATACCTTTGGAAATGTGATTAACAAAGGAGAGATGACATAACACTTGGTTGCATGTACACATCGGTACCTGTTTATCATGTTGGTGGCTACTACCTATGTGGTACTGTGGGGATAATATATTCCTTAAAGGTGGATGACTATGCTTAGTTTGGCTTATAGCTTTACAGCATGGGTTTGACAACAGGCATCTGTCTGTATGATACCCTTGTGGAGGATGTGTGTGCCATGTGGAGAATGCATTATAGGCCACAGTATGCATTACCAGACGTGGACGGACATATCCCTACTGTGATTGCTTGTACCTAAGAGAGCTCTATGCCAGACAGGAGTGGTCTCAGTAATGGGTGCAGGTGAATACCAGTGGTTACTGGCATTGTATAGTACCTGAAGGATCCAAATGTTGCTGTGTGTTGGTCGTCAAGACATCATCTAATGATCGGTTATGGCCAGGCTGTTGAAGTGATGTATACCACCAGAATGCAAGACAATGACAGATAGTAACAGTATCACCCACAACACAGTGGCAAATCATGTCATACACACATGTGTAGTCAGGTTCCAGAATGTGTGTAGTACAATGCATACTGGCCACCAATAGAAACTATGGAGTGTTACTGTGTAATACAGAGCATGTCACCCTGGCCATGTGTCCACTATGCACATACATGCAGACAGTGCACCTCCACCATGTTCACAACTGTACACCTGCAAATCTGTGCTACACACATCCCACACATACTGTCCACTCTCTAACACATGCTGCCAACACTGCACACATCAGCCAAGTGGCACGTGGCCGGACAATACACAATTGGAACCAACACTGGTGTAATCAACACTACAATGACAGTCATAGCTTTAATGCATCATGCCTGCTCAGCTACACCTTCAAGCATATCATTACACTCTACAGCTGACAACATGCTATACTGCTATATAGACACCCTGTGCATCAGCACCCTGGTAGCATGTTCCTTCATCGATGTTACAGATGACAGGAGGCGGTGCAGGTTTCATCATATGCACAGGGTGTGTTGTTGGTTCACCAGAGGCCTACAGTGAGCCATCCAATTGACATGTATGTGTGTGTGTGTGTGTGTGTGTGTGTGTGTGTGTGTGTGTGGGGCAAGAATACTGGTATGGGCCAATGTTGTTGTAATGTGTGTGGGTATGCGTTAGCCCTAGGTGTCTGGAGTATGTGTATGTGTCTGCATGCACACAGTTCCACCATGTGGCTGCCATATACGGGTATTTGTGGGACAACCACAGACTGTACCTCCGAGGCTTTACAGATCACCGTCTCTGGTCATGGATACGGTACCTGTGCCTGACAGGGGTACTACTGACACTATCGGGTACTAAGCCAGAGTGGGTACTATCCCCAGAGGTGGATGGATGTACACTGGACACAGGTCCCTGCTGGGACTGTCCAGAGCCATGTGGTCTTCTAGGACATTCTATGGACAGCCCACCACCAACATTGCTGGGGCTAGTACTGGCACTACGGGAGCGGCTGTGGCTTGAGGGACGTCTGCGGGGACTGCCAGCTGCTGATGTTGCTGGCTTACGTCCAAGTCGTCGTCTCAACCGTCCCGCACTGTCCTGACACATGGACATGACATTGCGGAGGATATCTAATGTCTCTCCCCAACGTCTATCAGTGACCTCAGTGTAATGACGGATGGCACCTGCTAGGTCACGGATACTGTCAATGACAGCGGTGTTATGGGCCCTCTGTGCCCTTAGTCCCTGTTTGGTTTACTGTTCCATATGTGCCTGTGCCTCCATGACAGCCTGGAACATGCGTGACGATGTCAGACCTGTGGCACATCTGCCAGTGGCATGATGAGCAGCAGTGCTTCTACGAGAACCCCTGGACATCTGCCTATGTGGTACCCTTCCAGACATCTGGGTATGGCTGCTGGGTTGGGATGCATGTGCCATAGATACCACACTGTCCTGGCCAATGCCAACTGTACACTGTCCCTCAGCTATGGGCATTGGTGATGGATGTATTGGCAGTATGACTGTATGCATGGATGGGGTGGACAGCTGTGTATTGTCGATTGGTGGCCCAACGTCAGACCCTGGCAAACACGCCTGTGCCTTAACACACCTATCTTCATTATCACTATGTGGCTCAGTGACATCAGTTTCCCTGCTGCAGTGAACCAGCCCTAACACAGCACCTGTGGGAAGGAGACAGGAAATGCACTTTACGACCTGTACATGATGTCAGCACACATGCACACATGCACACATGAACACATGCACACATGCACACAAATACACTCCTCACTACAGCAGATACCCACACACACCACCAGCAATCCAAAACATACTTAATAGTGGTTGAAGGTGGGTTACAGTATCACAAGGCAAACAGTCATATTAGACATGTCAGCATGCAGAAAGTTTGTTGCTCAAGACCATGCAGTGTAGACAGCCCATGTTAATAAAAGTATACATGGCTTTGATGCATGTGTGTTGTTGTTCAGTGATTGGCCTCACCCTGGAATGCAGTGTGTACATGGACACAACATTGCTGTGCAAGTATTAAAAGGTCTGCAATGTCCTGTGCACCATCACTCACAGGTATACATACCATGGCTGGATGTGTATCACATAGATATCCATTTCTGATTACAGTGTCTGTGTCTGTAGCAGATAATTGTGGACACAGGTTTAGCACATGCATGCTATGTATGCACACAGGATGAGTGGTGCATGTATACGTGATGGAATACCATTGCTCACCATGGCCATTGTACAGTGGGTATGGTGAGTGCAGGACATATTGTGGACATGCCAGTGCCAGCCATGACATGGCATGCTACAACATGACTGCAACATTAAACATCACACATACCCAATGTGTGTCATGTGACCTGTACACTCAGTAGCATTACAAGACATATATGTGTCACTTTGTACAAATGGTGATTGCTATGCATATTGTGTATAGGTGCATATGTTTGCACACACACAACATTGAGGTGCATAGCAATGACTATATGTATTACTGTGGTCACTGTAACTGGATGGGGTGTAGTACCATGAGCCATCATCATGTGGTTACTCAAGGCTACTAATGTGTGCCAGACTGCCACCTAGCATGCTGTACCTGAACTGCAGTACTGTGGCTACAGTCACAATTACACAGCCACTTGTTACATGGATTTGTAAGGTGCCCAATAGGGAGCATTGCCTAACATGAATGTGTTATGTGTTGAAGAGTGTCGCACAGCCCCATGATAGGCCTCTACTCCTCAGGTATATTATGTGTGCTGTGTGGATGACATGTGGGATACTGAAGTGTGACCTTACAGCGGGGGTCTGGATACGCTATGTGTAGCATGTTAAGGTGTACTGCGTATGACAAAGTTGTGTATGTTGTGTACATGTGTATCAGCTATGCCTATCTGATGTTCAGGACGGTGTTGCCACAATTGTGTGTGATGCTCTGTGTATTGCATGTGATTGAGGCAACTACTGTCATTACTGAGATGTGCATAGTCTCACAGCAAACATGCACAACATGCATTATGCGTAGGTGTGTTACATGTGCATGGCCTGCACCTCACCTATGACATGCACAGTTCATTAGCAATATTAAAATTATAACACACTCCTCAGCATCGACCGGCTGCCTTGCTGTCACACCAGAGGGACCTAGAAGAATATCAGACAGTTTGTCAGTGGTCACAACTGTGCCATTGCTACTGTGAGTTTGCTAAACTACAGTAGTACAACAGTCGACAGTCACAGGCGTACAGATTATATTCCAAATATCAGTATTGCACAACACCATGCAGCACAACTGCTAAACACACAGTACACATCTCACATATGCATAATCTACCAATACAGGTAACAGTAGTCTACGGATAGGTCATGTTACCTGCACGCTCCATGTCAACATGCTGGGTGGCTCCGACCTCCATGATGACACATGTAAGTTGCTGTTCCTGTTGTTGGCCAGGAACCACCACGCTTATGAGCAGCTCCTCCACTCTGGTGAGGGGAGGGTGAATGGCTACCCCACCACCTGTGGCAAGCTGTTGTCGACGGATATCAGACGCATGCTGCCGGACATGTCTAAATCACTGCAGTGATGGCCTATGTCATTTACCCGATGAACAAGATCTTGCCACAGTGCAGTCCGCTCATGCTGGTCCTGGCTGGTTCTAGAGAACAGCAGGGTGTAGTGCTGCACCAGGCTGCTGTGTATTTCGGCTTCCTTGGCAGCTGTATAACACGGATTTCTTTGGTGGGACATGCCCCTGGAAGACAATTAAACACAATGTGTGAGCAAGTCATGTGGCACACTTAACATCCTAAAGTACAGATATCAATTAACTGCCATATTTAGCATCCAATTGGTTGTCAGAGGATACACATGTTCAGTACCACATATTAGTGCTCAGGCCACAACTGGCTGACAGTGCCTGGCATGCTCTGTATATCAAACCATGTTATGCACAGCAGCAAAGAGAAGCCAGTATGTAAGACTATACACCAGTACATGGTACACTATATGTGACACAATGCACCACCTAGCCATATGAGGTATATATCAAGCTAATGCATAAAGAAAGATGTCATCCATTGCAATGAATGTAAAGTACAGTTACAGTCTTACCAGTATACCACACTAGTCATTGATGCCAACTCCCTGCCTAACATATGTTCACAGTTGTTAATATAGGTGGCATACTGCTGTACTAGACTATACATGTTGCTAGATACACATGTATATCCTGTAACACAGATATGATTGAGGGCATGGTACAGGCATAATTACACACACACATCAGACATACATACAACACACAAATGTATGCCAACCCAGATGAGCTTTACCTGTGTACCATACAGTACTGTGTGTGACTACTTACAAAACCTTATGCCTGAGGTATGTAATCTGTGAGGACTACAGGGAACACACAAAACAGTGTTTCCAAGCAATGTGAACATACACCATACTGTACTGTTTAGGCCTACAGCTTCAGGTAGTACTACAGTTCATATGGGAGTTGGATTCACCAGCAATACCACTCACTAAGCTTACATGTATTACTTTAGCCTGCAGTGGGACACCACAGTCGACAACAAGGGACTATGTCACACCGTATGCCATACTACTTTTTCTGCCTAGCAATAGCATACACATCTTTTTCTGGGATCACAGCTAGGACACAAACTACCATGACTGAAACAATTTCACACTAAGCTATCACACCTTTACAGACCTTGCACACATTCACCAACACATTCACCATCACACTCAATCAACCTCACATAGCAATTATTGCACTAAGTACATGTGTGTGTGCATCGTGCCATAGGTAGGTAATACGCTATTGGCCCTAGGGCCTACAGCAGCCTAGCCATACACTACCCTGGCCTTTGACACACATGTAATTTAATTTCACTTGCCCCTGTCATCCAGAGCAACAGAGGTGATTCCCGGGGTGTATTTCCTATCTCCCAACCAATCATCAGGAGTATTTATGACCACTGCTAATGAGGAGCTTTGTTTGCTTTTGATAGGTGGTTTGTTCCAGAGTATGGCATATCTCTGAGATAGGAATCTATCCCTCCAGCATGTGCTGTTTAGTGAGCTGACAAGGTTTAGGGCCCTAGAGCATGTATCTGGGAGGGATTGTAATATGTTTACGTGGAGGATGTCCAACAGCTATGGGTGTGACATAGCTCTGTATGTTAGGCAGAGGTCACCTCTGGGTAGGCGGTATGCAACACAGTGTAGCTGTGGTTTTGTGAGTCGGTCTGCATAGGGCATCTGTTTGAGGCCGGTATTACTCTTTGTGAGGTATGTCTGTGGCCTTTCCAGTTGTTGTAGTTGTCATGTGAGGTACATACCAAATGGGGCATTGTACTCTATAATGGGTTTTAAGTGTGATGAGTATAGGAGAACACTGACCTATATTTCCCTAGATGACACACCTTTTGTGATGACGTGTACCATGTAGACAGAGTACATGACTAGTGTGGCACTGTGATTATCAAAGGGGAGGCTACTGTTCACCTGTGTCCCATGTTCCCTTATCACACCTTCGGTGTTAGGCAGACTACCACCTATGTGGTAGTTAATGGGTACAGTGTTTTGGCAAGAAGGGATGGCACTGCAGTGTCAACACTGAGCTTCAGTCCATACCTTGGTCACCAGGCACCTGTCACAGTAAATATGCCCCATGTCTCTCTCTCTCTCTCTATATATATATATATATTATATATATGTATATATATATATATATATATATATATATATATATATGTATATACATATATATATATATATATATATATATATATATATATATGTATATATATATATATATATATATATATATATATATATGTATATATATATATATATATATATATATATATATATATCAATATATATATATATATATATATATATATATATATATATATATATACACACACACATACATATAAACATCCATTGCTGTACATATAGATGTACATATGGGCACATATACAGTCCACTTTTCATGGTGGGAATATCAATTATGTGACAGTTGTGAGATACACAGTTATGTAATAATATTGCACAGTGTTGTGCAGACTGCATTGAAGGTGTCCTCAGCCCATGTAGCTTTAGCCGGCCTCACTGGCTGCAACACTGCAAAACTGACGAAGCATACCCACAGCGTTTAACCACCACATGTCATATACCAGCACTGCATGCTGTTTTCTTTGCCACACACTAGAAACCTACATAGAAATATGCACATAACCTTCAGCAACATATATATATATATATATATATACACACACCCTTCACAAACAGTTGCAGTATGTCCCTTGCCCTGTGCACATGTACAGATAGATATAGATACGTACTGCTGCCACATATGGATGATTCACAGTATGTAGTGTACTCTTCAGAAACATCTACTACATGCCAGCAAATACATATGTGTTACATACCTTTCCTTTGTATTTCTCTGTTCCGTCTGTTTTTAAAGGAAATAATTTTTTTTTTGGTTTGAGTTTTCTCTGTTGATGTTGCTCTTTCTTTTTCTGTGTCTCTCTGTTTCCGTCTCTTTGTCTACGTCTCTGTCTCTCTCTCTCTCTCTCTGTTGCTGCAATGAGATTATTGCATGTGTGGACAGCAAGTACAGCCTGCTTTTCTAGGTATCTGCACATGTGCATGTGATGGCCTCTGCACCAATTGATGCCCACCATTTAGTAATTGCATGCAGCCTGCTGTGTGGTAATTGCAGTACTCACTGTCATAGTAGCCCACTGCTATAAAATGCTAAGTTAGGTAGGCGTAGCCCTTTCAGCTTTCCAAGGTAGGGCCCTTGCTTGTTTGCTGTGGACACCGTTGTGTCAGTCAGAAGGTTAGTATACTTCTTATATCTGAAGCTAGGGTTGTAGCCAGTGATTTGCATGTTATACTCTAACCTGAATGTTGCTGCTTCTAGTACACACTTGTCAGTGTAGAATTTTACTCACCCCTCCAAATGCTTACACAAGATACATGGGAGTTTGTACTTTCTTTTCTAATTAGACAATTAACTGCCATACAAAAGTAGTTATTGCAATGTATTCTGGCACATGAACTGCTTGTGAACTGCTATACTGTAAATATTAATTAACTCACTTCTGAACAGTTTGTTGTTTATTTGTGTTGACATTAGCACAGGCTGCTCAAGACAACTGGACAAATTTCAGTACTGAGTATGCCTACCTACATCCTTGGTAGAGCCTGAATACACAGGTATATTGTTCTTTTGGGTAGGGGTGCAGAAGTACAGAGAGCATTATATGTTATTGTGTGATGTTTATCTTGCTGAACATACAGGGTTGCTGTGTACCTGTTAGTCTATCAGGGCAAGTCGTCTGTCTGCGTAGCTCCCACCTGTGGGTATATCCAGATGGTAGCCAGAGGTTAGCCTATTATTCATTGTCTGTGCACCACACCGGTCTTTTCAGCACTGGAACAATGGCATTGTCACAGTAGGTTGCTACCAGTACATGGCTACATCCTTTGATATTTCTGTGTTGTACTCCTACATAAGGGTATGCTTGTGGGACTCATTCCAAAGCTATTTGCAGAGTGTGTAACAGCAGAAAAGCTGAAATGCCTGTGTGTTTCTGCCTCTGCCAGGCCTCTGATACACTCAGGTATATATTTGAACAGACTCAGGGAAAGGTACATATAAGTGAGGTACACCTGTAATATATTACAGACATTAAGTTGAGACTGTGAGAGAATCAGAGCATATGTATTAATACACCTTTTGTGATGTGCAAGCAGTGTCTACTCTTACTTATTGACATTATTCATTAAGTGTAATTCCCCATTTTTCTGCCTAACATCAGTACTTTCAGAGGGATTCTGAGGGACACAGCTAACATTTGTTTACGAATCAGGGACATCCCTGACAAGCAGACACAGTTGGGAAGTATGGCCTCTGCCCTATTCAAATATGCCAGTGTTTATCCTGCTCTGAAACTGTGTGGGGTTTGTAAAGTGCTACTGTAACATTATTTCCTGCTAGAATGGCTGGTTCTCTTTTCACAGTCATGTCATGCAATTCCACAACAACTGCTGGTAAAGATCTACAGAACAGGATTTGTGTTATGGCATTCCTATTTTCCCTTTACATTCACTCATTGTAATGCATGATATATTTATTACAGCACCAACTTGCATGTCTACTGTGGCTTAGTGGTACTTCATGCAGTGTAATGTGTCCAAGGTCCGGGGTTTGAGACTGACAGAGGTGTTTTATTTTGCTGCTCAGCAGAACAAGGGCCCTGCCATGCAGAGTGACTAAGGCACTTTTAAGCAGTTGTAAGCGGGTTTGCGCGGGTTTGCTCGAAGCTTAGCAATACTTAGCTAAGCACACACATGCACACACTCGCTCAAACCCGCTAATTACTGCTTAAAAGTGCTTACTCCCGCTAACCCCTGCGCTAATTTCTTTGAAAGAAAAGAAAATGGGGAGATAGGAAAGTGGTGAAAAAGGGGGCACAAAGAGGAAAAGACAGTAGGGAAACCAGCTCGGGATGTGCAGGACGGGTATAGGGAAGGTCCATAGCTACCCATTTCTTTACCAGCAACAGCTGTGCATATGTTAGAAATTTGGAGTGAAATTTGAAACCTTCCACCCCTGAGAGAAGGGTGAGGACAACAAAGTATGTTGTACTGCCAATTATAATTATCAGTTTACATGTCCAGTGGGCATGTGTGCGAAATGGGCAGCTATGTATGGGGCGTACTTTTTTTGTGGGAACAGATTGCCCCTTTTTTTTTTTTCAGGTGAGTGTGGAATGTGAGGTAGAGGAAGTAGGTATATTTGGGGAGGTAGGTTGGGGAGGTAAACAGACAAGACAAGATGCATACAGGGGAAGAATATGACACATGGGGTGGGTAAACACAATTGATGGGGAAGGATGTTTGGAAATCGCAAGCCCATGAGCCCACAGATGGTAACAGTGGAACAGAGATCCCCACCCATGGGCAGTCACCACTGCACATTCACAGCCCGGAGGGTGGCTGTGCTGGGGGCTGTGTAGGAGGGGCAGGCTCACCCGTGAGTCGTGCCACTCTTGCCTTGAGCTGGCATAGAGGATCAGCGACTGAATGCTGAATCTCCCTACGCACCACAGCCTGGACCCTTTGTAGGGTGACAGGTGGCCTTTCTCCGCCCACACTTGCATGGGGGGGGGACAAGCCCCATCCCCTGCACTGCTTCCACCCGAAGGTGGCACAGGACCAACAGAGGAGGGGAGCCCAGGCTGGGCACCGGACCTGCTGGTGCCAGGTGCAATCGCCAGCTGAGGAGGGACAGGTGGGTCCGCTGGGACCGGCCTTCCCATACGTTCTGTGTTTAGGTGTGTTTAATTACAACATAGACAACAGCGTTCCAAATTAGTTGTAACAGCATGCAGTAATATTCCCATTAACCCAACACACCAGGGTTCCAACAGTTGAACAGCAAGCATAACACATGCATATATTGAATGACAGTGGACATTCCAACAGCATGCAGGGATGATTGGTGGCAACAGGCCACAAAGATTGTGGTGTTTGAACAGGGCACATGCATCAACATAAATGCAGATATTTATAGAACAATAGGACATATGTCCCAACAAATGTTTTGAGATTAGACATACCCATTGAGGTGTGGAATTGCATTGTTTATGCACATACAGTAGGGTGTAAAAAGATGCCTCCATTAACATCTTATAAGTACTTATAGTTTACACTACATTCCTATTGACTGCAGGTGTATATCCCCTACATATATTATTATACTAGGCAATGTGCATTAGGTTATGTAATGGGTTTGGCTAGTTTATTATATACCTGACCTATATCTGACATACTAACTGTCCAAGATGCAGATGTTACTGCTACATAGTTATATATTTTATTTTATTTATATATCTACATGTCTGGATGTGTTCACATGACATTTTCAGTTATATTTCTACAGAACCCTACATTTCAAGTAGCACACTCACATTTCTGGGGAACAGATTAACAAGCTACTCGTGTGCCAGATTTAACTATGCATGCCAGCCATTAACCAACTGTTGAGGATTGTATATATGCTTCACAGCTACTGGCACTTCCTTCATCCACTTTATATGGGACTGCCCAACTGTGGGTTGACAGCGCTTAATACAGCAGTACTATTTATATAATGCAAGAGTACAACAACATTTTAAAGTAAGTGACACAGACACACTCCAAGTATTATACCTTTATTAATTACATTACACACTTTTCTAGAGGCTCTCTCATTTATTTGATATTACAGTGCATGCAGATGACTTATTCAAGACTTATTATACCCTTATTAATAGGTTACAACACTCTTTTTCAGGCTCGCTCACTTATTTTATATATCAGTACATGCAGAGATATTATTCAGGACTTATTTTACCTTTATTAATGGATGACAACACTCTTTTTCTGGCTCTCTGAATTATTTTATGTAACAGTACATGCAGAGAAATTTTTCAGGGCATTTTATGGCTTTATTATTGGGCTACAACACTTTTTCCAGGCTCTCTCACTTATTTTATATAACAATACATGCAGAATAATTACTAACCTGCCTGGTGGCGGAGCCTTAGCAGCCTATCTGCATAGGCTTTCTGATTCGCAGCACAAACACCTGCAGCTGTGAAGTAAATAAAGGGATATTGAGACATACCTATCCATTATATGGACTACAATAGCATTTCTTACATACTTCATTCCATGGCTACCTACTCAGTAGTGGGGCATCTTGCATGTCGCGGGCCTCCTGTATCCATCGGTTCAGCAGGTCCTGCTTCCTTCTCTTCAGGTCTGCATGGTGGTGATGGACCTGCTCACCAGTCTGAGGGACGCCTGTGGCACTGGTGAGATCATGAGCTAACCGGTTCCAAGCCTCTGCTTTGTACTCCATCCCTTGAAACTGGCCCTGCAGGTGTCTTGACGAATGATGGTGGACAAGGAGCCAAACCATGTATTTTGACTCCTAGATGCCCCAGCGTTGTGCTCAAAAGCGAGTACCCTCTCCAGCACTAGCCATTCTGACTGCAGATGGGAGCTACAATCAGTTATGGCGAGTATTCCCGCCTATGGAGCTTAAATATGCCGCATTTCCCGCACTTATTTGTGATTGGCCGTTTTTGAAAATTCTCGGCTAACAGCAAACCTGCTTAGCAATGGTTAAACTTCCATTTATAAGTATATGTATGTTAGTGCATGTTTATGCTAAGCTGTCATGGCTTAGTGGTTCAGTACTTTGATTATGGTGCACAGTGTCCCGGGTTCGAACCTTGTCATTGCTTTTTATTTTACTACTGTCCAGACAGGCTAGGGGGTGTGGTTGTGTTTAGGCAACTTTGCTTTACATTGCGCCACGTGCCCCAACGGTGCGCTGGTTAGAGCGGTGCACAGCTCTGTGCAAATCTATTGGGCTACGTAAAGCGCTGCTTAGCTATGGGCAATTATAGTGTGCTAGGTAAAGCGCTGCTTAGGTATGGGCAATTATATTGCGCTAGGTAAAACGCTGCTTAGCCATGGGCAATTATATTGCGTTAGGTAAAATGCTGCTTAGCCATGGGCAATTATATTGCGCTAGGTAAAACGCTGCTTAGCTATGGGCATTTATATGTCAATATCCTTAATGCTGCTCACCTTCTTATCTTTATATATATATATATATATATATATATATATATATATATATGTTTTGTTCACTAATACATAGGCCATTTCAATGCTTTTTACTAAAATTTCATTCATATATGTCAGGAATTATTTTATATACTAATTTAAAACATAAAATAGACAGGGGAGTGGTGGGACTAGAACTGGGAATGCCTCCTCTTTGTGCGAACGCTCTACCACTACGCTATTGCTATTTGGCTTGATTTGCATAAACATTTCTTATTATGCTCTTCGATGTCGAAATTGCTAACTGCAGCTAAGTAATAGGCACACCTGTGCAAACACACGCAAATACGGGCAGCTATATCGGGAATTATAAAAATAAATAAAAGTTTACATTTTACAATTACAAAGGGATTTAGTATGTGGGGATGTGTACTGTTTGCTATGTGTACATTTCAGCGAACTCGCTCATTGCACTTGCCATTTTCACATTTATATGATTGCAGGGGCGTGGATATTTGGACTGCTCGGCAGTCCGACACGCCCCCTGCAGTCTTACACGCTCCGTGTTAGCCTTCCAGTTGAGTCAGCGCCCTCATGCATATGCATGACGCACTGACGTCATAGTCTTAAACGGCAGTCTCCGAGTAAGACTTGGTTAGTCTTACTCGGAGGATTATTGAATGCCCCCCCCCCCCCCCGCTGTCTTTATTTATAATAACTCTTTTCAATCCAATGTTACACGAGTTGTTAATACTTAACCTTCACTTAAACCCCACTCTTCCTCCTCTGCATTATTCTGCATGTATTGTTCCCACATATTACATTTGTTTCTATTAGAAACTGTTCATTTTGATAGCTTCTGGATTTTCAAGCTTGAAATAGTAGGGGGAAAATGACATTTATTGACTGACTAAATTGTATGGCTGCCATGAACCTGATGGCAGTATTAATATAATTTTGTGACTGAATTCCTGAGGTGGTGTGATCATTTACAGATGCCAGTGGCTGGCAGATTACTGGCAGTAACTTTGTTCTAGTATGTGAACACCTGTACAGAAGGGCAGGCTTTATTATTTTTTGTGTATGGTGCAGTGCCTAGGTCTGCTGATAATTAGCAGCTAATCTGTCTGTGGAGAAACCATCTAAGTTGAAGTGCTGTTATTTAGGCATTAATAGGGAGTTAAATGGGAAGCTAAAATAGAAGATGCCCAGAAGTCAGGAATAACTTTGAATGATTCTGATGATCTGTTTTATATAAAAATAAAGTATGTTGTTAAAATAAGACATGGGCAGTGACAGTTGTACACAATGAGCATCATGATGGAAAATTTAACTGAGCTGGTTAGGGTATGATCGTTTATTAAATTATTGCATCAATAATTTTTGAGTATTGGGTTGCTGACCTTTTCTGGCTTTGTGAGAGGTTCAGAATTGATGTGCACTGGAATTTTAAATGATGTTTATACAGGTGACCTGTAGATAAAATAAACTGTCACAGAAACATTGGTAGGTAAAATGTTAGTCCCATCCAGTCTACCCACTTAGGTACCTGTTGTATCAGCTGCAAATAGACATTTTCCAGCCTCACAAGAAGTTCTGCTTGCCTGCCTTGCCTGACTCTGAATTATGTAGTGGAAAATTTGGCTGGTTCTGTGACAAAAAAAAAAAAAAAAAAAAACGTTGTGTATCTTTTTGTATTTCCACATTACAGCCTTTAATTTTTTTAAAGCCTCTTTTCTTGAGGGTGTTGGGTCACCTGTCATTGTTTCTGAGCAGAAATGTTTTTTGTAATCTCCCCCTAGCTGCCCACATTGTATTTTCAGAGTACAGTAGATAGTCGATTTTCTGAATGTTGATTAATTGAAACTTTTAGTTATGTACTTACCATAACTTTAGATGTTTGGGATCCATCTCGCCTACATTCTGTACTGATGGGTTCGGAGCGATCCTTGGCTCCGACTTCGCACGCTTATACTATAGGAAGTCTCTTATTGGCTGAGCTATTCTACATCCCAGGATGCACCACAACTTCCCCAGATCTTGTTTGTCCGCACATGCACACACACATAGACTGTTGATATAATATTGCCAGGTGTTTCAAGATGAAGCGGCTACTGACATTATTCATTAAGTGTAATTCCCCCCCATTTCTGTTTTTCTGCCTAACATCAGTACTTTCAGAGGGATTCTGAGGGACACAGCTAACATTTGTTTACTTAATCAGGGACATCCCTGACAAGCAGACACAGTTGGGAAGTATGGCCTCTGCCCTATTCAAATATGCCAGTGTTTATCCTGCTCTGAAACTGTGTGGGGTTTGTAAAGTGCTACTGTAACATTATTTCCTGCTAGAATGGCTGGTTCTCTTTTCACAGTCATGTCATGCAATTCCACAACAACTGCTGGTAAAGATCTACAGAACAGGATTTGTGTTATGGCATTCCTATTTTCCCTTTACATTCACTCATTGTAATGCATGATATATTTATTACAGCACCAACTTGTATGTCTACTGTGGCTTAGTGGTACTTCATGCAGTGTAATGTGTCCAAGGTCCGGGGTTTGAGACTGACAGAGGTGTTTTATTTTGCTGCTCAGCAGAACAAGGGCCCTGCCATGCAGAGTGACTAAGGCACTTTTAAGCAGTTGTAAGCGGGTTTGCGCGGGTTTGCTCGAAGCTTAGCAATACTTAGCTAAGCACACACATGCACACACTCGCTCAAACCCACTAATTACTGCTTAAAAGTGCTTACTCCCGCTAACCCCTGCGCTAATTTCTTTGAAAGAAAAGAAAATGGGGAGATAGGAAAGTGGTGAAAAAGGGGGCACAAAGAGGAAAAGACAGTAGGGAAACCAGCTCGGGATGTGCAGGACGGGTATAGGGAAGGTCCATAGCTACCCATTTCTTTACCAGCAACAGCTGTGCATATGTTAGAAATTTGGAGTGAAATTTGAAACCTTCCACCCCTGAGAGAAGGGTGAGGACAACAAAGTATGTTGTACTGCCAATTATAATTATCAGTTTACATGTCCAGTGGACATGTGTAATAAATGGGCAGCTATGTATGGGGCGTACTTTTTTTGTGGGAACAGATTGCCCCTTTTTTTTTTTTTCAGGTGAGTGTGGAATGTGAGGTAGAGGAAGTAGGTATATTTGGGGAGGTAGGTTGGGGAGGTAAACAGACAAGACAAGATGCATACAGGGGAAGAATATGACACATGGGGTGGGTAAACACAATTGATGGGGAAGGATGTTTGGAAATCGCAAGCCCATGAGCCCACAGATGGTAACAGTGGAACTGAGATCCCCACCCATGGGCAGTCACCACTGCACATTCACAGCCCGGAGGGTGGCTGTGCTGGGGGCTGTGTAGGAGGGGCAGGCTCACCCATGAGTCGTGCCACTCTTGCCTTGAGCTGGCATAGAGGATCAGCGACTGAATGCTGGATCTCCCTACGCACCACAGCCTGGACCCTTTGTAGGGTGACAGGTGGCCTTTCTCCGCCCACACTTGCATGGGGGGGACAAGCCCCATCCCCTGCACTGCTTCCACCCGAAGGTGGCACAGGACCAACAGAGGAGGGGAGCCCGGGCTGGGCACCGGACCTGCTGGTGCCAGGTGCAATCGCCAGCTGAGGAGGGACAGGTGGGTCCGCTGGGACCGGCCTTCCCATACGTTCTGTGTTTAGGTGTGTTTAATTACATCATAGACAACAGCGTTCCAAATTAGTTGTAACAGCATGCAGTAATATTCGCATTAACCCAACACACCAGGGTTCCAACAGTTGAACAGCAAGCATAACACATGCATATATTGAATGACAGTGGACATTCCAACAGCATGCAGGGATGATTGGTGGCAACAGGCCACAAAGACTGTGGTGTTTGAACAGGGCACATGCATCAACATAAATGCAGATATTTATAGAACAATAGGACATATGTCCCAACAAATGTTTTGAGATTAGACATACCCATTGAGGTGTGAAATTGCATTGTTTATGCACATACAGTAGGGTGTAAAAAGATGCCTCCATTAACATCTTATAAGTACTTATAGTTTACACTACATTCCTATTGACTGCAGGTGTATATCCCCTACATATATTATTACACTAGGCAATGTGCATTAGGTTGTGTAATGGGTTTGGCTAGTTTATTATATACCTGACCTATATCTGACATACTAACTGTCCAAGATGCAGATGTTACTGCTACATAGTTATATATTTTATTTTATTTATATATCTACATGTCTGGATGTGTTCACGTGACATTTTCAGTTATATTTCTACAGAACCCTACATTTCAAGTAGCACACTCACATTTCTGGGGAACAGATTAACAAGCTACTCGTGTGCCAGATTTAACTATGCATGCCAGCCATTAACCAACTGTTGAGGATTGTATATATGCTTCACAGCTACTGGCACTTCCTTCATCCACTTTATATGGGACTGCCCAACTGTGGGTTGACAGCGCTTAATACAACAGTACTATTTATATAATGCAAGAGTACAACAACATTTTAAAGTAAGTGACACAGACACACTCCAAGTATTATACCTTTATTAATTACATTACACACTTTTCTAGAGGCTCTCTCATTTATTTGATATTACAGTGCATGCAGAGGACTTATTCAAGACTTATTATACCTTTATTAATAGGTTACAACACTCTTTTTCAGGCTCGCTCACTTATTTTATATATCAGTACATGCAGAGATATTATTCAGGACTTATTTTCCCTTTATTAATGGATGACAACACTCTTTTTCTGGCTCTCTGAATTATTTTATGTAACAGTACATGCAGAGAAATTTTTCAGGGCATTTTATGGCTTTATTATTGGGCTACAACACTTTTTTTCAGGCTCTCTCACTTATTTTATATAACAATACATGCAGAATAATTACTAACCTGCCTGGTGGCGGAGCCTTAGCAGCCTATCTGCATAGGCTTTCTGATTCGCAGCACAAACACCTGCAGCTGTGAAGTAAATAAAGGGATATTGAGACATACCTATCCATTATATGGACTACAATAGCATTTCTTACATACTTCATTCCATGGCTACCTACTCAGTAGTGGGGCATCTTGCATGTCGCGGGCCTCCTGTATCCATCGGTTCAGCAGGTCCTGCTTCCTTCTCTTCAGGTCTGCATGGTGGTGATGGACCTGCTCACCAGTCTGAGGGACGCCTGTGGCACTGGTGAGATCATGAGCTAACCGGTTCCAAGCCTCTGCTTTGTACTCCATCCCTTGAAACTGGCCCTGCAGGAGTCTTGACTCATGATGGTGGACAAGGAGCCAAACCATGTATTTTGACTCCTAGATGCCCCAGCGTTGTGCTCAAAAGCGAGTACCCTCTCCAGCACTAGCCATTCTGACTGCAGATGGGAGCAACAATCAGTTATGGCGAGTATTCCCGCCTATGGAGCTTAAATATGCCGCATTTCCCGCACTTATTTGTGATTGGCCGTTTTTGAAAATTCTCGGCTAACAGCAAACCTGCTTAGCAATGGTTAAACTTCCATTTATAAGTATATGTATGTTAGTGTATGTTTATGCTAAGCTGTCATGGCTTAGTGGTTCAGTACTTTGATTATGGTGCACAGTGTCCCGGGTTCGAACCTTGTCATTGCTTTTTATTTTACTACTGTCCAGACAGGCTAGGGGGTGTGGTTGTGTTTAGGCAACTTTGATTACATTGCTCCACGTGCCCCAACGGTGCGCTGGTTAGAGCGGTGCACAGCTCTGTGCAAATCTATTGGGCTACGTAAAGCGCTGCTTAGCTATGGGCAATTATAGTGCGCTGGGTAAAGCGCTGCTTAGGTATGGGCAATTATATTGTGCTAGGTAAAACGCTGCTTAGCCATGGGCAATTATATTGTGTTAGGTAAAATGCTGCTTAGCCATGGGCAATTATATTGCGCTAGGTAAAACGCTGCTTAGCTATGGGCATTTATATGTCAATATCCTTAATGCTGCTCACCTTCTTATCTTTATAGAGATATATATATATATATATATATATATATATATGTTTTGTTCACTAATACATAGGCCATTTCAATGCTTTTTACTAAAATTTCATTCATATATGTCAGGAATTATTTTATATACTAATTTAAAACATAAAATAGACAGGGGAGTGGTGGGACTAGAACTGGGAATGCCTCCTCTTTGTGCGAATGCTCTACCACTACGCTATTGCTATTTGGCTTGATTTGCATAAACATTTCTTATTATGCTCTTCGATGTCGAAATTGCTAACTGCAGCTAAGTAATAGGCACACCTGTGCAAACACACGCAAATACGGGCAGCTATATCGGGAATTATAAAAATAAATAAAAGTTTACATTTTACAATTACAAAGGGATTTAGTATGTGGGGATGTGTACTGTTTGCTATGTGTACATTTCAGCAGACTCGCTCATTGCACTTGCCATTTTCACATTTATATGATTGCAGGGGCGTGGATATTTGGACTGCTCGGCAGTCCGACACGCCCCCTGCAGTCTTACACGCTCCGTGTTAGCCTTCCAGTTGAGTCAGCGCCCTCATGCATATGCATGACGCACTGACGTCATAGTCTTAAACGGCAGTCTCCGAGTAAGACTTGGTTAGTCTTACTCGGAGAATTATTGAATGCCCCCCCCCCCCGCTGTCTTTCTTTATAATAACTCTTTTCAATCCAATGTTACACGAGTTGTTAATACTTAACCTTCACTTAAACCCCACTCTTCCTCCTCTGCATTATTCTGCATGTATTGTTCCCACATATTACATTTGTTTCTATTAGAAACTGTTCATTTTGATAGCTTCTGGATTTTCAAGCTTGAAATAGTAGGGGGAAAATGACATTCATTGACTGACTAAATTGTATGGCTGCCATGAACCTGATGGCAGTATTAATATAATTTTGTGACTGAATTCCTGAGGTGGTGTGATCATTTACAGATGCCAGTGGCTGGCAGATTACTGGCAGTAACTTTGTTCTAGTATGTGAACACCTGTACAGAAGGGCAGGCTTTTATTATTTTTTGTGTATGGTGCAGTGCCTAGGTCTGCTGATAATTAGCAGCTAATCTGTCTGTGGAGAAACCATCTAAGTTGAAGTGCTGTTATTTAGGCATTAATAGGGAGTTAAATGGGAAGCTAAAATAGAAGATGTCCAGAAGTCAGGAATAACTTTGAATGATTCTGATGATCTGTTTTATATAAAAATAAAGTATGTTGTTAAAATAAGACATGGGCAGTGACAGTTGTACACAATGAGCATCATGATGGAAAATTTAACTGAGCTGGTTATGGTATGATCGTTTATTAAATTATTGCATCAATAATTTTTGAGTATTGGGTTGCTGACCTTTTCTGGCTTTGTGAGAGGTTCAGAATTGATGTGCACTGGAATTTTAAATGATGTTTATACAGGTGACCTGTAGATAAAATAAACTGTCACAGAAACATTGGTAGGTAAAATGTTAGTCCCATCCAGTCTACCCACTTAGGTACCTGTTGTGTCAGCTGCAAATAGACATTTTCCAGCCTCACAAGAAGTTCTGCTTGCCTGCCTTGCCTGACTCTGAATTATGTAGTGGAAAATTTGGCTGGTTCTGTGACAAAAAAAAAAAAAAAAAAAACTTTGTGTATCTTTTTGTATTTCCACATTACAGCCTTTAATTTTTTTAAAGCCTCTTTTCTTGAGGGTGTTGGGTCACCTGTCATTGTTTCTGAGCAGAAATGTTTTTTGTAATCTCCCCCTAGCTGCCCACATTGTATTTTCAGAGTACAGTAGATAGTCGATTATCTGAATGTTGATTAATTGAAACTTTTAGTTATGTACTTACCATAACTTTAGATGTTTGGGATCCATCTCGCCTACATTCTGTACTGATGGGTTCGGAGCCGATCCTTGGCTCGACTGCACGCTATACTATAGAGCGAAGTCTCTTATTGGCTGAGCTATTCTACATCCCAGGATGCACCACCACAACTTCCCCAGATCTTGTTTGTCCGCACACATGCACACACACATAGACTGTTGATATAATATTGCCAGGTGTTTCAAGATGAAACGGCTAAACTTGAACCGTCCGGTCTCTTCTGATCTCCAAGGCAGGGGGAAGGAGGGTGGTTATTAGGAATGGTGAGATGGATCCCAAACATCTAAAGTTATGGTAAGTACATAACTAAAAGATGTTATGTGATCCTATCTCGCCTACATTCTGTACTGATGGGACAGCGTCCCTAGCACCTGATTCGTGGGTGGCTCACTAGAAAACACTCCTGAGAACTGTGGAACCGAAGGAAGCTCGCCCCCGAGATGCCACGTCCAATTTGTAATGAGAAATAAAGGTGTGAGGAGAAGACCAGGTAGCCGCAGCACAAATGTCACTAATGGCAAGCTTAGAATGAAAGGCTGTCGAAGGAGCCATAGCCCTTGTAGAATGAGCTTTCACTGTGGTTGTAAGCTCTTTATTAGAAAGGAAGTAAGTATGGCTGATACAGTCCCTGATCCACTTGGCAATAGTGACCTTCGTGACGGCTTTGCCCAATTTATTGTCCGAAAAGGACACAAACAACTGATCCGTTTTCCGTGTTTGTTGCGTCCTATCTAAATAGAAACGCAATTGCCTGTGAACATCCAATGTGTGGAAGATGTATTCCGCTCTGTTTGAGTACTTTGGGAAGAAAACTGGAAGTTCCAATGACTGTTGTAGACAAAAACTAGAACAAACCTTGGGAACAAAGGATGGATTAGGCCTGAGGGATACTCTATCCTTGTGAAAAAACAGGTACGGTGGTTTGACACATAGGGCTTGAAGTTCCGAAAGTCTTCTGGCTGATGTAATTGCCACCAAAAAGGCAGTCTTCCAAGAAAGAAATTTCAAGTCACAAGTTGCTGCCAGTTCGAAGGGATGGTGTAACCTCCGGCGATGATTCGGAGCACCCATCGGTCCTGAGTGATATTCTCCCAGTCCTTTAGGTGCCTCGAAAAACGACCCCCGACTGGCTCTGGAGCGGCGCAGTCGGGCAATCCTTCAGGGATGCTGGAAGGTTGAGGAGCCACGAAAGGACTCGTGGTCTCCAGTGTTGCGGGGGCCTCTGCCGCCTCTGGGACGGTGTCTTCCTGAAAAATTTCCCCCTCCCCTGCCTCTAGAAGGGGAATCATCCTGCTGTGAGGGGTAAGTCTTCTGAGATTTACGGAACCACATTTTCCCCCCTCTTCTAGCCTTGGGATAAGGCCGGAAGGGACTGGAAAACCGTGCCCCTACGGCAGTCAAAGTCTTACCCTCTTGTTCACAGCGGGTCAAGGTGTCCTTTACCTTGGGTCCAAACAAAGAGGACCCATCAAAGGGAGCATCGGCAAAGGAAGACTTGAAGGCCTCCGCAAAATGACACAGGCGGAGCCAGGCTTGTCTCCGTAGAGCAACCCCTGTACCCGCCGCTCTACTCACCCCCTCGGCTGCATACGAAATGAGCCTCATGGGCGAGTTCGATATCGACGATAGAGTAGCCAACTGAGAGCTAACCGTCTGAGCCAACTGCTCAGGTAGGTTACCAGAGAGGGTATCTGAAAGTTCCTTGACCAGATCCCTCTGAAGTCTAGTGAAGTGGGTCAGATAATTCGGAGACCTTAAAGTAAAGGCTGCTGAAGTAAGGGTGCGCTTCCCGTACCGATCCATGCTCCTGGACTCTTTATTAGGAGGATGGACGGACGTCGAAGCCTCTGACACATCTTGCTGGGTAGCAGATGCCATCACCAGGGCATCTACGGCCACACCTTTGGAGAGGAAGTCCTTCTCAGGGGGGGCTGAAAGAAATTTATTCGGGCGAACTGGCACCGGTTCCACAGAATCTGGGTGCTCCCACGCCCTTAGAGAGATCAAATCCAGAAGCTCATCGAAGGGCGGAGACACCCAGGAGGCGGAGGGCTGAGCCCCGAAGGCCTTGAGGAATACCGACTCCTCAGCGGAAGGGGGTTTGGACTGCCAGTCGCCTCGTTGCTTCAGGATTTCCAAGATGTCCACAAAGGAGACATCATCCGAGGACGACTTGGGGGACCCCTCCGCATCATCAAGGTCGGTGTCCGAGGTGAGAGACTCATCAGGGGAGTCGACGTGCTTACTCTTGCACTGTCTCTTCCTTGGAGGTTCCTCCGAAGACGCTTTGGAGGGACATTCAAGAAGGGGGGAAACCCCAATGGGGATGACCTCAGGCCCTGGGGCTCCGCTGTCTTGAGACAGGGGGACTACAAAGGAACCAGTCTCTGTGCCAAGGGAAGGTGACGGTGAAACGGTGGAGGTGGCCAAAGAAGATTTGGCCAAAGCACTCCTCATAGCCCTGAAGGCCGGACCCCCAGAGTCCTGGGAAGGTCCGATCCCCGAGGCCACAACAGTAGACGGCACTCCCAGCTAACGCCTTGAGAGGGAGGCTCGAACCGAAGCATCGGTCCCGGCATCACCCCCGGGGCCGACCGAGGAGGTCCGTGTGCGAACCCCGACCCGAAGGTCGGGGTTGGAGTAAGGGTCGGAGCCGACCCGACAACCTCCACCGGCTCCACCAGCACCGACTCCAACGTTGCCGAGGCTGTTGGAGGAGGAACCAAGACCACATGGTGGGCAATCGTCTCTGGAGCCGACTGGGCTGGAGCTGACACTAACTTTTGGAAGACTGGAGACTGAAACAGCCTTTGAAGTACCCTGTCAATGTCCGAATCTGACATCCTCGAAGACCGAGAAGAGATCGAACGGGTTCGAGTCGACTTCTCCACTGGTTCCGAAAGACTGGGGGACCGGCTCCGAATCGTCTCGACAAATATCGGTGCCGAGGGAGACTCCACAACCATTGCAATTTCCCTCGGTGCCGAAGAGGACTTCGGCGCCGAAGGGGAAGAGTCTGAGTGGGCAACTCTCATCGGCTCCGAAGACAGTGGAGTTGATGAAGGTGACCCGCCTCTCGAAAGCTCTAGCCGTCGGCTCCGAAGTCAGAGGAGTCGAGGCTGGAGGCATCGAGGCAGACCGTTCCGCCCTCGGCTCCGAAGTCTGTGGAGCCGATGGAGAAGCCTGCCGAGATTTCTTTGTGGCCGGTTCCGACGGGCTGGTCGGAGCCGACGATCTCTTTTTCTTTGAGGGAGAAGAGGAAGAAGATAAAGCCTCCTCAAAAGTAGGTTTAATAAGCCCTTTTAAAATCAGTTTGTTTTTCCTCTCTTGGAGGACCCGGGAGGAAAAAGCGTGACAAATGCTGCAAGACTCTTGAAGATGTTTAGGGCCTAAACAATGCACACATAAAGAGTGATCATCCGTAATGGACATTTTGTAGCTGCATTTAGAGCACTTCTTGAACCCTGATGGTCTGTGCTCTTTCGACATATTGACTCTCAAACAGTACAAAAAAAAAGGAAACTTTCTTCAAAACTTGTCAAGAAAAAGCAAATAATGGCAAGACCCCTCTAACAGAAAACAGGATACTTGACCCAATATAACACTACAGCAGACTGACAGTAAATATAACACTCACGCGCGAGGGCAAGGCCCCTCTAATTTAAACGGGATCCTTTCCCTCAAGTAACAGACAAATTCACCACAAAAACTCAATCAAAAAGTCAGCCACACAACAACGATAGCTGTTAAAACAGCTTTTGGGGTTAGTCAAAAAATTTCTGGCAGAAATTTGTGAAGAAATAGACACTTAGCTCAGCCAAGTCCGAGACCACGTCTTTTGCTGTAAAGCGGCAAACGAGATCTGGGGAAGCTGTGGTGGTGCATCCTGGGATGTAGAATAGCTCAGCCAATAAGAGACTTCGCTCTATAGTATAGCGTGCCGAGTCGGAGCCGAGGATCGGCTCCGAACCCATCAGTACAGAATGTAGGCGAGATAGGATCACATAACATCATCAGTTATCTAAACTAAGCCTTCCAAAGTTTTTGGGTAGGAAAAATCATAAAGTCTGAATATGTAAATGTTATACGTATTTGCTTGTGTGTTTTTTTTGAGCTTGTAGCTTGCTTGTGAGTGAAAAATATTCTTTATTGTCCACCGGAATCATCAAATGGTTGAAAAGTGTATTTCCTGCATGCAGAAAAAACAAGATTTTAGAAGTTTTTTATGTGGTTCAGTGTATGTTTGATTATTTGAACTGTTTGATTGTCCGAACTACCCTATATCCCAATTAGTTTGGATAATCGACTCTCTACCATACGTCCTCTTAACTTCATTACCTGTCTTTTCCAAAATGTCCTAATTAGCCAGTTTCTTGACCAGTAAGAAAAAAATTAAAGAAATGCCATGTTTGTCCACTAACAGAGAACCCTAAGATACTTTGGAACACAGTCACAATGTAATACTTTTTTATTGTGCCAGCATCGGTTTTGCAATTACTTGAGCTTTTGAGCTGGCATGGGGACCTTCGTCAGGAGTTATTAACTGACTGATGTTAAACACAGCACTTAAATATTCTATTCACTTGTGCTTAGAAAGGGAAATATGTATTTTATTTCCAAATGGCTAAAAAATTAAATGTTGAAAAATGCTAGGGTGAAAAAAGGTAGCTCATTCCACTCCTCAGAGACATGAAGTATATGAGAGAATGTGTGTGTGTTTGTGTGTGTGTGTGTGTGTGTGTGTGTGTGTGTGTGTGTGTGTGTGTGTGTGTGTGTGGTTGTATTACATACATGTTACTTTAGAGTTAGTGTTCATTTAGCAGAAAAGATAATGCACAGAGAGAGACCTCTCTGACATTTAATGAGACAATAAATCTCAAAGCAAAAGATGTGTAGGAAGATTAGTTAAATCCAGAGAAGCCTATGTAGTGTAGTAACTGCGTACAATATCCATACATCCTAATCCTGTTGGTAGCCCCTGCCTTTCTTATTATGGTGAACTGGACATTATTGCTAATTTGTATCTTCTGTTAATCAAAACCTCTGTCACACAAAGATTGCTTGTTCAAACTAACAATTTACAAACTAAACATCTTGTTTTCCTTCTCTGGATTTAATTAATCTCAATAAACATTTCTTCTTATTACTATTATTTATATTATTTGTTCTTATTCTTATTTCTTGTCTGGAAATTTGTTTTTATTGTTGCTGAAATTAAATTGTTTTAGAAAATGTGATTTGTATTAGTTACCTAAATGCTATTTGCTAATTTGCGATCTCAGTATGATATTGAAGATTCTTTTGAAATTAGTTAAAGAAAGTGTTTGCTAATTGCTCTTACTTTTCAAATTAAAACACTTCACTGAAAAGATTAATTTTTTCTGAATTTTTGTATTTATTGATAAATTGAGATGGCTGATAAACACTGGACATTGCAAGAGTGATTAGAGTATAGATTCATAGCAAGAAAAATAATGCCATCTGGTGCCGTATGCAAGAATGTGCTTTGCTACAAATAAGAAATCAAAATCTACAGATATTTTTGTGCAAAATTTGAGGCATTTTCTGAGAAATTTCCAGCAGGAGAAGTCAGAATTAAATATCCGATGAGAAGTGGAAATGCAAAAGGATTAAAACAGGTTCCTATTATGAGCCTTCTTTGTGGACAATCTCACAACAATGTGTTTTATTGGATCGTTGCATGCAGTTGGTTTAGGGAGGGCTTTCAGTAATGGTAGTTTTGCAAAACGGTAAACCTTCATGACAAGGGCAAACGTATTCATCACATTCTGAATCTGTTAAGGTTGGAAATATAATAAAATAATACACCCTAACCGCTGATAACTTACCTGCAGAATACCTCCATATAGCTACTGAAGCTATTGCCTGCCCTGTTGCAATTCTCATAAACAGGTCTATCTCAGAATGTAAAGTACCCCATATATGGAAAACCTCCTATATCATCCCACTACACGAAGGAGGTAACTCCTTTGAACTCAATAACTGTCAACCTATTGCTATTCTATCACCCCTATCTAAAGTCCTAGAAAGGGTCGTCCACAGCCAACTTATGAACTACCTTTTAGAAAAAAAGTTACTGTGTAAAAACCAGCATGGTTTCAGACCCTTCCACAGTAACACCACCGCACTTATATCATTCACTGATACCATTAGTTAACATAGAAATAATGGTCTACTAGTCTCAGCCATATTTTTAGATTTATCAAAGGCTTTTGATGTGGTTAACCATAATAAACTTCTCCTATCACTCTCCCTCCTAAAGCTAAGTGACTCATCTATCTCCTGGCTAGAGAGCTATCAGGTGAACAACAGGCAGTAAAATGTCAAAACGAACTATCCTTTCTACTTCCAGTATTCTTAGGAGTCCGTCAAGGGTCCATCCTAGGTCCATTACTCTTCACTCTGTTCACCAATCAACTCCCATCCTAAATGCCTCAGTTATTTAATACGCTGATGACACACTATCATATGTGCTGCCCCCACACTAAACCACCTCCACTTACTAACACAGGAAAGCTAGCTGAGACATGGTTCACTAAGCATCAGCTCATTCTTAACCCAACTCAAACAAAGTTATTTCTCTTTCATTCTCACAGATCCCTTTCCCAAACATATAACTTTACAATTATTTCTAATAATAAAACTGAGATCACCACAACCACCCGCAGCAAGCTTCTAGGTGTTGAAATAGACAGCCAACACATTGCCCAAACTAACAAGAAGGTTCACAAAAAACTAGGTCTGCTGTACCATAACAAGCAATTTCTCTCAAAGCTATCAAGAACCACAATAGCAAGGACATATCTATTATCCACCCTCCTCTAAGCATCCCCAGTACTAACCAACCTCCGAAAAAACTGACCTAACCAAACTAGAGTCCTGCTACAATAAAATAGCTAGATTTGCCACAGATATTTCATATAGGGCACACTGCTGTGACTCTCTCAAAAATCTAAACTGGCTAGAGCTCCCTCGACTACTCCAGTTCAACCAATTGTCACTAGCCCACAAATTATACTACTTCCCAGACATACTCCCAGCCCTCCAACATCTTACACATCCCTACACCACAACAAGAACCTTGAGATCTAGCAACCTAAACCTTCTAGAAGTAACTAAACATAACAGCGAGGCAGGGGAAATCCCTCTTTAGCTACTCCATTTCTAAACTTTGGAACTCACTACCTTTCCCCCTATCATCCAATAACTCCACTACACAGTTTAAAAAAAATCTAAAGACCCACCTTATGAATAAATGGCTATGCTCCTGTCTCACCCCTGGATGAATCTAAAAATTAATATCTTATTCTACACCCATCTGTTTATTCTAATTTTTTCCAGCTTCTGACTAAGGAATTACCTCATATATTGAAAGTATAAGCTATTGGCAACATTTTATTGCCACATACTGTCCTTATATGCTTTAAAAGCCTATATTCTGTATGTATATGTCAGGAATTAACTAATGTATTCCAAACCTGCTACCTCTAATCTGTACACATTACCATGTCTCTGTACTATATAATGTTCTTTTTTACTGTTTGTAAATGTGTGTTGTATTCTACTGTTCATAAGTGCTTGAATATGAAAATGGAGCTTTTCTCCATTGGCCTTTGCTGAAAATGGACATGTGTCCAGTTGGACTTTCCTGGTCAACAAATGTAAAGTAACATAAATAAATAAAAATATCATACACACGAATTGCAGCCTTTTTATTAAATTAATACTGTTTTTTTAACAATTGTACTTTTTGTGGTTGGTGACACTGGGACTATAAATGACTGTCATGATTTGCTATAGGTAACTTGAATTTTGAAGTAAGTTTTACAGATAATTGCAATATTCTGCTGGTTAAGCAGTTCTGTAGTGTGTGCAAGCCATCTGGAGAAGCAGTCATCGCTGTAGATGTTTGCTCTAAGAATTAATGGGACTTGTTTAGAAAAGACACTTGGACATTATAGCTGTCTAGACATTACCCTGAACTAAGGATCTTATCTGGCTATTAAGGATACCGTAGCACACAAGTCTTCCCAATTTGGATCTACTGTTTTGCTGTCCCAACACTTTAATACTGCCTGAGCAGCATTTTTATAAACTGTCTAGACATTGCCCTGAACTAAGGATCTTATCTGGCTATTAAGGATACCGTCTCCCACAAGTCTTCCCAATTTGGATCTACTGTTTTGCTGTCCCAACACTTTAATACTGCCTGAGCAGCATTTTTATAAAGTACGTTTATTTCTTGACCCTGTTGATAGCCATTTTCAACTCTGTTGATCTAACTAAATATTTGGCCTCTGTGAAAGGAACGCTAGCAGCCAGACCCCTCTCCAAGACCTGTACTGTCTAACATCTCCTTTCCCATACTGCCTACCTTACTCTTCACAACTAGTTAATTTTCTGCCCTTAGTCACTTGTTGCAATACCACCACAGATCACTAGGTGGCAGTCTAACCAGGCCTCAACCTTTACCCTCTTTTCACTCTTACTAGTTTAACTCCTTGCTATATTTCTTTCCTACGTTCTCCTGCCTGGTCTGGTTGTCCAGATATTCCGTAACTGCTAACTCTATGCTCCTACCTGTTCTCATACCACCTTCTACCCTCTAACTAGTAAACAACATATCTTCCCCTTCCATACTTCTGTCTTGAACTTTACCTGCTCCACCTGAAGCTGCTCACCTGCTTACCTTCCCTAACTGGGCTGCTCTGCTCACTGATGGTCTCCTTCACTACTTGCTCTACCTACCTCTATCTTTTTCTCTACTAAACTCCTCTGGACCTGGACCTTAATACACCTACCTTTCCCCTGTCCCCTCTACCTCACTGTACTTTTCTTATATTTCCTTTCCTACCCCTTACCACTGTGCTCTTGCCTTTATTCTGTATTCTCTTATATCTCCATTGACATCGCTAGTACTTTATGCTTGTGTTTCTCTGATATCCTAAGATATCCGCCTACTACCTCCCATTCCCTGTTCACTCTCCTTAGGTGCCCCGGCCACTCCCCTCACCTGTTATCCCCCTCTGTCCCCTGTCTCCACCCCCCCCACCTCATATCCTGCCCCAGGGCATATAAGCGGAAGACCTTTGTGCTGCCTTCCCTTTACTACCTTCTATTCTACCTGGCTGCTATGAGCCCCTGACACGGACCCAATAACTAAAATTGTAAGTACATTTCATTGTCTGTGTTGTCTTATCTTCTGTATTGGATGTTGTTAGTTGTTATTCACTATTGCACTGTACTGCTATTATTAAGTTTTCCTGCCACACCTGAGATAAGGACTTCTGCAACGGAGGATTCTGCTAACTGTGTTTAGCGTTCCTAGAAGACTGCTTTTTTTATAGATGTATTATAGCGAATGATGTTTTTTTTTAGTGTTGATGCTGAATGAATCGGTTTACACGCTAGTAATGACTCGCTTTGTTTTGATAGTATCCCTTGTATATATTACACCTTAAGGTGGATCTCTTGTCCTAATCTTTCTTGTTTGCGTATGCTAGTGATTAACTACGGTATTCATTCCCTTTTTGGTATGAGTATGTAGTGTGACCTATGTAGAAAACAATTCAAGATTGATCCTACCTTAATGTTAATGCTTTGATTTAACTGAATTAGCGTATGCAGTATTATCTGTGTAGAATACATTTTTAAGTTGTTTTTAATGTCCTGGGATATAAGGTTTTTATAAACGCTAGCTACCTCGTGTCTTGAAATGCTAGCGACCACTTGTTTTCTTTATTTGTTGCCTATAAGGAGCATGTTGTTAGTACAACCAGTGTTGGGAACATTTTAGTGAATCCTAGATCCTGGGCTACAAGGTTCTAAAAGCATTGCGACTACTTGGTTGTACCATCTCCCACGTGGTCTGTGATTGCACAGTTCTATGGAATGAGAATCTCTGCTCCTTTCATAGTGTATTACTCGGCCACTCATTTATAACTTATTGGTGAAGCCCCTCATCATCCCACCCTTATTCTTAGAGTATGTACTATAAATATTAATATTACTCATGTCACACGCATTTTCTACAAATGCTTATTTAGCCTGCACTTGGGTATTTATATTTTATGATATCCCGCCTTTAGCTTATCTCCCTATACATAGAGCGTTACCATCTTATAACGTTCTATGGTGCGCCTTCCCCTTACTCTGTATTAAACAGCACGGCTTTTTCATGGATCTTTGCTTTTTGATTATTCATTGAAAGGCTTTCTTTGCAACAGTTATAGCAGAATTCCTTTACTTTCTCAACCATAATTTGGAATGTAAGAAGTCCTAATTTACTGCATGGGAGTTTCTTAATTACCCTAGAGGATACTATTAAGCCGCATCCTGCCTCCCCTCTGTGGGAATTCTACTAAATTCCAAGTGGCTGCTATGCGTTTTTGTGAGCCTGCTTATCCCTAAGCATTCTACCTCTTTCAGCCTGCTGTTAGGAAGTGTTCTTTTTTGCTACTCGCAATTTGTTAATGTCTTCCTTTGATACAATATGTTCCTATAACTGTTTGAACTTTTTAGCCATTGCCAACTCCTTTTACTGATTTATACTGTTAAACCACATAATTATTTCATATTCTATGTCTGCACCTGAGTTATAGTTCAAGGCTAGAAAATGCTTTTACTGACAGACTACATGTTCTAACCTAGCTTCAATAGAACAGGCGACTATTGTTCACAGTTGTTTATTACTTCTATTTTAATGATTACATTGTAGTTTTGTAGTTGTATTGTGTAAGCTAAACTGTTGTTAAGTCTATTCTAAGCTGATACTTGAGTTACTTATTACTGCCTCATTATATTAACTCCCTGTTTCCCTACCTTCTTTTCCTCCTAGCTGTCTAGACTTTACCCTGAACTAAGGATCTTATCTGGCTATTAAGGATACCGTCTCCCACAAGTCTTCCCAATTTGGATCTACTGTTTTGCTGTCCCAACACTTTCATACTGCCTGAGCAGCATTTTTATAAAGTACGTTTATTTATTGACCCTGTTGATAGCCATTTTCAACTCTGTTTGTTGATCTAACTAAATATTTGGCCACTGTGAAAGGAACGCTAGCAGCCAGACCCCTCTCCAAGACCTGTACTGTCTAACATCTCCTTTCCCATACTGCCTACCTTACTCTTCACAACTAGTTAATTTTCTGCCCTTAGTCACTTGTTGCAATACCACCACGGATCACTAGGTGGCAGTCTAACCAGGCCTCAACCTTTACCCTCTTTTCACTCTTACTAATTTAACTCCTTGCTATATTTCTTTCCTACGTTCTCCTGCCTGGTCTGGTTGTCCAGATATTCCGTAACTGCTAACTCTATGCTCCTACCTGTTCTCATACCACCTTCTACCCTCCAACTAGTAAACAACATATCTTCCCCTTCCATACTTCTGTCTTGAACTTTACCTGCTCCACCTGAAGTTACTCACCTGCTTACCTTCCCTAACTGGGCTGCTCTGCTCACTGATTGTCTCCTTCACTACTTGCTCTAGCCCGCTCCATTCGCCCTTCGGGCTCACTCCGCTCCCCTCCCTACCCCCAATTTCCACCCCCCAGTGCTGTTACACAAGTCACACTCACATTACTACCTATCCAATCAGTCTCAACATATAATTCTCAACTCCTCCCCTACCTCCTCTTCTCTACTCTACTTCTTTATCTAACACCACTCCTCCTGACTTCTCTCCTTAGCTTACTCCTTACTCACCTCTGCACATAATCAGTAACTATAATCACTTCTTTTACAGCTAGTTTAGTTTATCTTCTACTCCCTTCTCCCTTCTTCTATCTTTCTAAACCATTACATTTATCTCTCCCTACCTTTTATCTACACTTTTGACTTCCTATCTTCTGTATATAACCTTTCTATTCCACTGCCCTAATGGCCCATTCTCTCAAACCTTCCCTGAAAAACTTTCTTGTCTCCTCTTCCTTATTTTTACTTCTATCCTTAACCTACTCCCTCACTGCATATGAACACTACACTCTAAAGCACAATGTGACCTATCTACAGATACTCCCCATCACACATCCCCACAGCCTTTTTCATAGCAATATCACCTCTACTTCAGCCTATTTGCTTCCCAAGTTCCATAGAAACACCCATGTTTCTTACCTCCCCAATAAGCTAACCCCACCCAAGTACTATAAATACTTAAAGATTTCATCCATTCAAACCATAAACATTCTAACAGGTGGAGATATTCATCCCAATCCTGGCCCATCCCCACCAAATACCAATCTACATAATCCATCATTTAATAATGCTACCTCTTCTTTAATAACTCAGAACTCCCTCAGTATAGCACATCTTAATATTCGTAGCATTAACAACAAAATTAGTCAATTGCATGCTCTCCTTCAGGTTTATCCATTTGATATCCTTTGCCTTACAGAAACTTGGCTAAAACCTTCTACTCATGACCTAGAAATAACCCCTCCTGGATATAATATCCTAAGATGTGACCGTACATCAAAAAAAAGGTGGCGGTGTAGCTATCTTGTTCAAATCTGATCTTCTGGTTTCACTCTATGATGTATCACTACCCTCAAATACCAATGCTGAGACCCTTACTATCAAACTCCAAATGAATAGCTCTAAAGCAATCTATATAATCTGCTCTTACATCCCTCCAGGAAATAATATTAGCACCCTAGAAAACATTCTCAATAGCCTTTCTACCCATTTACCACAGGAAACAATTGTATTAGACGATTTTAATATAGACTGGACCTTATGTAATTCCCCCACCCCTAACATCCATATTAATCTATTTGGTTTCAATCAAGTAATAAACTTCTCCACTAGGATCCACAAACCAAGTAACAAAGAAACTACTCTTGACTGGATCCTTATAAATAGTCACCCAGATACCTATAAGGTAGGATCTCTCCCTGACGACATTAGTGATCACATTTTAACCTTTATCACTAAACAAAAGAAATATAGCCCAAAAAAGAACAATTGTGTCACTTATCGTTCTAAAAAACACTTCCAAGCTGAGAACTTTATTAACGAACTAAAAGCATGTAACTGGTCATCTCTAAAACTACTTAATCTAGATGAAGCAATCTCTTACTTTAATTCTATTTTCCTTCAAATTCTAAATAACCATGCTCCTTTCCGCTCCTCCAGAATCAGGACAAAAATAGCCCCCTAGCTCACAAAACAAACCAAAGAAAAAATGTTTCTACAAAACAAAATATGGGCAAGACGGAGAACCTCTAAAAGCTCTGTAGATCATCTATACTTTAAACAACTAAGAAATGCTGTCAAAAAGGATATAATCTCAGATAAAAAAACTACTACTCCCACCTGCAACATTCACACTCTAATAATCCTAAAAAGTTCTGGTCTGGCATTAATAAACTTCTCAAACCAGGACATGCCACAACTCCTTCCCCCTGCTCTATTCCCAGTAGTAATCCTCTGCAAATAGCTAATGCCTTTAACAATTACTTCATTGAAGCTAGTCAAACTTTAACTCAAACTCTAGTTCCCATGACCCCCACTCCTACACAACATACTAACAGTCCCTTTCCCTCCCTTCATTTGCAACCTGTACTAACCTCCTTTATCTGCAAACTCCTTCAAAAACTTAAACCCTGCACTCCCTCTGCTGATTGCCTCCCAGCAGAATACCTTCAAATTGCAGCCAAAGCCATAGCATACCCTGTTTCTTTCCTGATAAACAGATCCATCTCTGAAGCCTACATCCCCTCTATATGGAAATTCTCTCATATAATCCCTTTGCACAAAGGAGGTAAATCTACTGAAATCTCCAACTACCGTCCTATTGCTCTACTCTCCCCACTAGCCAAAATTATGGAAAAATGTATTCACCATCAGCTACTCCAGCACCTTCTCCAAAACAACTTGCTTGCTAACTGCCAACATGGTTTTAGGCCCTTTCATAGCACTACTTCTGCCCTTTTAACTTTTACTGATTGCATAAATAGGAATCATAACAATAACTGTCTCTCAGCTGCTCTATTTATTGACCTTTCCAAAGCCTTTGATATGGTCAATCACAACCTACTTATTAATGTGATAAAAGCCCAATCTCTTGAACCAAAAGCAATCCTTTGGTTCAAATCTTATCTAGAAAATAGTCAACAAGCAGTACTCTGGGACAATAATCTATCCACACACCTCCCAGTGAGCACTGGAGTTCCTCAAGGTTCTATCCTAGGCCCTCTTCTTTTCTCCATCTTTATTAATGATCCCCGAACTGTTTTTCCACAATCCACCTGTATACAATACGCTGATGACTCTACTCTTATCTGTACTGCCAAGTCTTCTTCCTCTCTCCACACTCTTACACAAAATATATTTAACACAGTTGAAAAATGGTTCACCCAACGCTGCCTTCTTCTTAACCCCAAGAAAACTAAGCTGCTACTCTTTACTCCCACCATAAAATCTCCTCATTTCCACTTCACTATTACCTCTGACAATGGAACCTGCATTTCCCCTGATTCTACTGCTCAACTGCTTGGTATAACTATTGACCATAACCTCAGCTTCGATGCCCATGTTAATAATATTATAAAAACTGTTAATAAAAAATTAGGCTCCCTGTATAGAATAAAACCCTTCCTTACACCACTAGCTAAGAAATCCATTGCCCAGACTCATCTTACTTCCACCCTATTCTATGCATCTGCCATTTACACCAATCTATCAAAGCATAATCTCACCAAACTTGAAACTAGCTACAATAACATAACCAGATTTGCCACTGGCTCTCCGTACAGAACCCATCACTGCCTCAACCTTAAACAACTCAAATGGTTAGAACTACAAAATCAACTGCAATACAATCAACTTGTGATTGCACAAAAAAATCCTGCACTATCCTACTAATACTCCCATCCTCACTAATCTGATCTCCCTTTATAAAAATCTTTCAACACTACGCTCAGCTAATAAGCTACTTGTTGCCAGCAACCCATCTAATAACAAAGCAGGCGATTCCCTCTTCTCCAATGTTGTGGGTAGAATCTGGAACAAACTTCCTAATACACTCACCTCACTCTCATCCTCTCTAATCTTTAAAAAACACCTTAGAGACCACCTTAAAATACATTGTCTTTGCCCCTGCTCAAAGCCTGATTGAATCTACTTTTCTTCTCTCCCCTCCCATTTCTTTTTCTCCTGCTTCCTTAACAATTACCCTCCATATCTTATGAACAACACTTTTTTTGCTAATGTTCTAATGTTTTAGATTTTGATTGACTTCACATGAACCCTACTAAAGCAGTAAGACTTGTTTATTTCTTACTTCTACTCTTATGAAACCTTACATTGTCCACAATTTATTAATTTTTTCTTATCATGTCTTATTATGTAATGTGAAACTAGTAATTTTTAGAATATTTTGAATGTATTAATTCACTCATGTTGGAGCTTTTCTCCTCGGGCCTCTACTGAAAAGGGATATGTATCCAGCTAGACTAGCCCGGTCAACAAATGTAAATAAAAAATAAAATAAATAAATAAAATGATGCATTATACAGCATGTGGCATCCTTTTATTTCTCAGTGGTACTGGCAGAATCCTTTAATATAAACTATACAGCATGTCTAATAGCAATGGTTCTTTTTTCTTCCTGGAGCTCAAGGAGCACTTGTTCATATATATATATATATATATATATATATATATATATATATATATATACTTTTAAACAACAAGCAAAAGGACAAGACATGTTTACTTCTCTTTTTGAATACTTCCAGATGACAAACCTGCACATTTCTAAAACAGTAGTAATCTTTTCTGATAGAGCCTTGAGTGTGACTGGCTAACATGGATGATTTGTGAGTTGCAAAAGGTTAAATGACTTATTATTGCATTTCCTTGTATCATAAATTAATTTTTGTGAGTTAAGCCACTTGGAAAGAACCTGTTTGATATTACAGCACTAATTGCCATGCCTGGAAATAATTTTCTTGCCAGGAGTCTGAACCAGTCCAAGTTGAGCCACATTCTCTTTTACGTCATTCACAGCATTTTGGCTTACTAATATACTGCAGTGTCCATTGGGTTTCCAGGGAGAAGGTCCTGAAACTATTTGCACAATGCCTGATTGAAATAGCACACTTATTACTTCAGAACACCACCAAGCATGGAGACATATCAAACAGCTTTTGATGCCAAAAGTTTTACTTCTTGGTTGATGTGAAAAGACTGCTGAATGTGTTAAAGATCTCTCTTCAGTGAAGGGTTACTACTGTCTTGTTTTCGTATGAACATGCGCTGGCATTTTCAGTCATACTGAAAGTCTTCCAGAGTGACTTGAGAAGAGGAAATTGTAAATTATTTCAAATACTTCTGCAAATGTAATACTGAGAACAAAACAAAAAAAATATTTGCATTATTAGAGAATGTCAGTGCTTGAAGATAAATTCAGTGAACTCATAAACGTCATTCAGGGGCTTAATAATTTCTGATCGTACTTGACAACTTTCATATTTATGACCCTATGACACTTACCAGATAAGGTGTTTACCTCACAGATGAAAGGTAAAGGGTTTGGTTCCCATCTTTGAGGGGAAACTGGCTAGGCTTAAAATGGCCTACAAGGGCAGCTAGCCTAGTACTTATACAGATGAACCTATGAAACTATGAACAACATTTTAACATCACCAGTGTTGGCTGTGAGATGGAAGTAGTTGAGCTGAAAATGTTTCTCATCATGACACTTAAATTCAAGGAATTAAATGCAGAGCTAGATGGTCTTGGATTGTGGGTGGAGAGAGTTAGCTGTAACACATCAGTGCGCTGAAATTAAAAGGTTGCCAAAGACCGACGGACTCAGTTTCATTGTGTGGATAGCCTTCCCAGATGGCTTCAAATCAATGAAGCTACAAGCTTTTGGGTTGGTTTCAGGATATAGCTCAACACTTGTGTGAACAAGTGATTTTCTTTGCTTTCTTTTTATGTAAACTGTTAATTATACATTCTGCAGTCTCTTATTCATGTATCTTTAAATGTACATGCACATCTGAAACTGCAAATTATCAACCCCTTGTGGACAACTGAGCAAAGAAATGCAAAGATAAATGTGGCACAAAGTGGTAGTTTTTGCGTTTTTAATGTTTTAGTGGCTCCTAGATTCCTTACTGTATATTCAACAATGTAAAAGTGTTAAAATATCATGTAATCTGACAGCACTTTGATTTGAAAGCTTTTAGTTGTGGTCTGTAGCACGTTCTGTGAATAAGAGTTCTGCATTGTGCATAGATAACCAGTAACTGCAGTCTTAATTCCAGGACCTATATTTGTCTTTTAACATCTTATGATTGTACAGTGAAACACTTGGCATCATTTTTCTGTTACCCATAACAGCTTTATATCTTTGTGAAGCACTTTTCAGATTACCAGTGCAGATGCACAAAAGTTAGGAGTCACAGGAACATAATTTAGTACTGTTCAGAATTTAGAAATGACTACTGTTAGGATGTAAGTGGTGAAGTGTTTACTCTTTGATGCTTTACAGTTCGTAGTTCTCTGGTTCATTTTCTACCTGAGGTTGTCCTATTCCCCTTTAGCTTAAAGATTTTAACAAATACATGTATTCAGTATTGAAGTATAGGTGGCTGTGCAAACTGATGATTGTACCATCCACTTGTTTATGGCAACAGAGGTACTGTGCTGTTGTAAGCCTTTTATGAGGGATATGCTGGATTACCCTTAATGTTTGTCAGGGAATTTGAAAATGACACAAATTTGTTTACATGAGTGCCTGTAGACTGCAGAGAAGTAAAGATGAAGTTCCCCTGCATTGGTTTTACTCTGAATTTCCTTTATAGTTATTAATTGCTGTCATGTCTATCCAGTACCCACTGCTGTTTGTTGAGTAATGTTGTATCTTCCTTATTTTTGGTATTATGTATATGTCAAGGGCTCTTTTTTGTATTCAGTAACTGGTTCAAAAGTACACAGTTAGGCTTCAGGCTCTTAAGGGGGGCATCAACCACATTTCTTTCTAGAATCAGGAAATGCACCCTCTAATCGCAAAAACAATAAGGCAATCCCAGACAAAATACCAAAAATCGAACCGTGTTCCACAGCAAGGCAGTCCTTTATTAAAAAATCCACAAAGTAAAATAAATGCTTCTGATGATGCCTGAATAAGAACAGGCAAAAGCGCTTAGTCTGAGGTGCTTTTAGTGTACCCTAATCTATCGGCTGCCAGAAGGAAAATTGAATAATCCCTCCTACTTATCACCAGCACTTTTCTTTCAAGTCTTTCCAGCAGTGGTCACTCCTCTGTATAATGTTTAATTTACTGTACATTTTACGTAAACACCACTTCAGTCTGTCAACAATGTACTAAACCAGCAGTTACAGTTTGTTGGAATAGTAGCACACCAACCCTAGGAGAATTTCCAAAAATTGCAACAATTACCATATGCTCTTAAAGCTTAAATGCTATCTTATCCGGCAATACAAACTTTCATCCTTGTGAAAAAATGTTAGCAGGAGACATATATTTAAATTGTGGTCAAAATCATAATTACTTTTTCTATCCACAGCATATATATTGCACACCCCACTATAACCATTGGTAACCTCTTTCTTGACTCACGGGCGTGCGCATACACGCACACACACACACACACACACACACACACACACACACACACACACACACACACACACACACACACTTTGGCAGTAAGGGGATGGGAGCCATGTCCTAGCAGTATCAACAGCAAAGAGCATGATCTTGCTGCACTGATACAGTAACATACCTGGCTATCTTAATAATATATGAAACGTGACTTAAGTCATATGAACTAAGGTCAGATAGAATAGCAAATCTTTATCAGGGTTTCAAACTAAATGAACTGAGATTTTGTCTGTTCTATTTTAGTATTTATTTTATTTAAAACTTGTTAACTCAAGTAGAACACAAATCCACATGTATCCATTTCAGGCTCTATCCGGGGAGGCAAACCAACGCAAAAGTAAAAATTTTAATAACATTTGACACTAAGATAAAAAGAAAAAACACATGAAGTACAATGGCATCAGTATATATAACATTGTCCATTTAAAAAAACTTAAATTTGTAAAATAATTTTGTGCATATTCAGTTGTTCGAAACTATATAGCAATTAATTGCCTATAGCAATGTTTACTCTCCAGAAGGAGAATGGAGTGGGGCGCTTAAAAAAGGAAAGAATGGAAGAATGGAAGAGAAGGTGATCTGGAAACTCATCCTGATAGGAGGTTAGTACATTTAAGAAGGATGGATACCACAGAGAGGAAGGTATTATTCTTGAGATGGGAGACATCATGGCATAAGGATGGAACTTTGGTTTTAGGTTATGTCATTGTTGGGCAAACAGTGACATTTGGCTTCCTTTGTCAGGTGGCCCTTAAGAAATTTCCTGAATTTACAGTCATTTGTAGAGTCTGTGACAGTGTGTGTGGGGTATGGCTTGGTACACTTTGGTAGCTAGAACTGAGAAGCTATTGTTCTAAGAGCAAGTGGTGATAGCATTATGCTACCTGTCAGATGTCATTTTCAGTTATCTTTAATTCATCCTTTGTGAAATATTGGTAACTAGCTACAGTAGTATGATGTATAATGTGTGCCTCCAAATGAAGAAAAAATGCCTTCTTAAATGCCCATTTACTCTATCTGCAAAAACAACTTTCTTCTGTTGTGAGATCCTGTTCAGTCTAAGTGCGAAATATAATCTAATACAACTAATCATGTTGTCTGCTAGGCTAAATGAGATTATCCAGAAACAGTTAATATTAGGTAGGTTCCTCAAAAAGATGGCAAATGTGAAACATGACTATTCACCCACATCTTAATGATTACTACTCCATTTCCCTACTATTGGAAAAAAAATTATACCAGTAAAAAAATCCACTCATCCTCAGAAAACATTCTAAACCTGATTTCCATTGTTTCAATCCCTTAAAGGAAGACTCTACCTAAAAACTCAAAAAAAAACAATTTTTTTGCATTGTATCTTTGTTTTGAGCTGTTTTAATGCCTCCAAATCACTCCAAGTGCTTTTTTTACAATTTTAATATGTTTCTCTCAAAATGGTGGATGATGGGGCATGCCTTGGTATCGTGATCTTGTTTTCTTGCTTTCATTTCTTCTTCCCAGAATACATTTCAAGTCCTCTTTATATGACTCATGCTAGACCTAAGGAAGTAGTGCTGTTTTTTCATGCCATTAAGACTGAATGGCAGGACTGTGAAGCACTGTCATCTAAACACAGTGCTGCTTCTATGTTTACCTGACTGAGCCTTATGTGTCTGTCAGAGCTTGTTCTATGCTGTCAATAGCTGTTAGCTACTTGCAGCAAAAGAAAGTAGATAAATAACAGGTTTTTGTAAGAGGGGTCTTTTGTAGTCCTAAAAGATTTGATAAACCCTCCCCCACACTGTCATGCTGAGGTGTGAAAACTCTCACTGCAGTAAATAATCCTTGCTGTACATTTACAAGTGACAAATAGTAGGACTCTAAACTTTGTTGCATCCCAGTGACGCCTGTGTCTGTGTTTCTGTATATGTGTATGTGTATAAAATACATGTGTACAAAAGCATATGAGTGTGTGTGTGTGTGTGTGTGTGTGTGTGTGTGTGTGTGTGTGTGTGTGTGTGTGTGTGTGTGTATGCATTTAAACATAGTTAAGTACTTCTGATTTCCTTTTCTTAGTGTTTTAATGCAAGGGCACATAGTAAATGTATGTTAAAGTAAATTCAGCTCTATATTATGGTTGCACTCTTAACAATGTTAGGACTGAGTCAGTCTCTATTGCAATGGATCTGCATGTCCCAGTTATTTATCTCCCTCTGGAAGGATGTCACAAAAAAGCATAAAATACCTTTTTTATGAAAAGTATCAGTTGATAGGGTTGCCACTTGACTCTTTCTGCAGTTCTGGTTTGTATGTGTGTGTATGTGGGGGGGGGGGCTTGAAAATGGTAAATGCATTGATACTTTACAAGACAAAAATATTTTCTGACATTTCTGTAAATGTCACAGAAATCTTTTATACTGCATGTAAGTTATCTTAACATATACGCTATTACAAATAACATTTAAAGCTTAGCATCTCAATACTGTGTTGCTGCTTATGTAAATTTGTCAGAAGAGGTGACAATTGGCTTTAAACCCCTGACTGATCTAATTGCTTGGTTTTGCTATGAAAAGGGAGTATTAAGTTCTCCTCCCCTCTGCAATAAATACAGTGGAAAACAGTTCCACAGCTTTCTGTATTTTTTAAATCAGCCACTGTGTTCCTGACATTAGCAGGATTAATTACCCATCTAAGATTGACAGAAGTATCTGACAGGGTAAACTACAGATTTAACCGTGTCTATGATATGTCATGAAGTTGGAGACAAATTTCTCTGCAAAGTATGTGTGAAGTTAAGGCTTTCCCTCCCTTTGACTCCAATGCAAGGAAATACATTTTTAAAATGTACAAGCAGGTTTCTGGTACCTATACAATGCTGGAACCATGTTGTAGGAAGGAAAGAAAAGTAATGATTGAGTTAAACTGTATGAGAGTGTGGAGGTTTCCTTTAAGAAACCCGGCTGTACTGCAGTGAGCTAGCTTAGTAGGCGAAAGACCAGTTCTAACAATTACCAGTTCAACAAAAGTATTACTCATTCCAAGATGGCCACCAGCTAGGAAGCACACTTCTCAGTCAGCCCCTGACAAAAATCTACAATCTAACCTAATCAGGGCATCAGCAACTCTGCAGAATTATCAAAAAAAAAAAAGATGATACTGTGATATACTAAACAACAAATCATCTCTGCTGCAGATTTGTAAAAAAATATAAAGAGTTTATATACTTAAATGCAAGATCAACATGTGCCGATTGGGGATTATCTGCAAGCAGTTCAGGCCTCAGCAGAAATTCATAGGAAGCTATATAAAGAAATAAACTTTCAATAAATATAGAACCATGGACTCAATGGAAGTTCAAAAGTAAAAACAAGATTTTCACAAATAACCTCGCTAGAGAAAGAAGTTTGTACAAAGAGACAAAAAACTGTAAAACAGCAATCTGACTTGCAAAAACAGACTGCCAAAATGAAGTCAGAACAACCCCTCTTTATGGAAGAACTCAAGGCAACTTTAACACCCTTGCAAGAAGAAATACACTTCTTTTCTACAAAAATAAATGTTTTTGGAAGCAATATAGACCAAATACTAGATAGACTGGAGAAAAATGAAGAGAAAGCTGTAGAGAATGAAATAACAATAGAAGCGATCCGAAGAAAAACAGTATTTGAAATCCAACAAAAAATAATAGACTTAGAAGCCAGATCAAAACGCAACAATGTGCTCATTAGGGGTATCGCTGAAACTTATGAACAAGCGTCTTTACAAAAAGCAATAAAAGAAATCGAGATACTCTTGGATAACAATGCTTCAGTCCAGAATGTTACAATAGAGAGATTCCATCGTGGCTTAAGAAAATCACAAACTCTTGAAGCTCCAAGGCAAGTTAATGTGAGAATATTAAATGCAACACATGCTAATATGATCATACAAGCTGGCAAATCTAAAATACAAATTATTTGGAAAGGAAATAAAATAACAATTGTACAGGACTTACCCTTAGCCATCAAGCAACAGAGACAAATTCTATCACCTTTCTGTGCATACTTAATAAAACACAAAATAAAGTTTCAAATGAAGTATCCTGTTTCCCTACAATTTCAATACAAGGGATCCACATACCAAGCAAAAGCAAAGATGAAGCAACTTCAGCTTTTTTAAAAGCATTCAATGAGATCCCTCTAAAATAAATAGTAAGTAACAACTAAACTGTCTTTACTAGCATTAAAAATTGTATCTAAACTGTAAACGACCTTAAATCCGACTAATACAGGCGTCGCTAGTATTTTTTGCTTATTTTTTTAAAGTTTCTGAAGGTATTTACCTCTAAATTTTAAGAAAAAAGTCTCCATGAGCGTTCCTTTCTGTTGCAACATTCTAAGTCTGTTTTTCCAGGAAGCTGAGCCTCGTCGGATGTCCTGTGACCTTTGACCTCGTGCCTCACACATAAATTAACCCACGGACTGATGTCATAGCCAAATCAAGTCTTTGGCAGCCAAGAAGATCCAAAAAGAAGCAAAAATAATGTGAATATACTAGGAGAGCCAATAGAACGGTCAGAATGACATCCAGGAAGTAAATTGGAATAATACAAGGCTGTAAACCGAGGGACAGCTGCATCTAATGAACTGGAACATTTTCTAGCTTCAAAAACTCACAGGTACTGCAAATCTTCCTATTTATAACTAGCTATAGGATCTGAAAGACACTTAATAGAAGAAAAAACTATATTAATTAGTTGATAGTCTGGATGATGAAAATGAAAGCAAGACTGAAACAGGAATAGAAAGGAAAAAGCTACTGCAAATGTGATCTTTTCCCAACAGACTGTCATGCAGGAAAGAAGCATTACACTATGGAGACTTTGCTGCCATGCTCTTGCAAATAACATTGACTTTGTGTTCATACAACAGTTTTTTTTCTTCTCTCCTTTGGCCTTAGTAGTAGCTGGAGAACCATGGAAAGGTCATGCAATGGTTGGGATACTAGATGTGTAGTGCCTTTTAGTATAAAGCATGTTTTGGAGTTAAATTTCTCTGTTTGTATAGGCGGATCATAAGAACTGTGGTATATAGCATATGCTCATACTTTAGTGTTTGATACATTCTTCATCAATAGAGTCTATTGTTCCAACCCTGAACTATCTAGGCACCCAAAAGAAAAAGTGGACAAAAGAGCGCAGTTAGCCAATTATAGCTGTTTACAAGGTTATACCAATATGTTGAAATATGAATATTACAAGCTGCAAGTTACCTGTAATTCCTGATTGGGTTAGTAATGCTTATATTATTCACAAATTAATTTGCGGGCTGGGTGGTGTTTATCCTAGTAGAGTTTTGATGTTCCTTGGAATGAGAAATAATTACTGTATGATAGTTAAAATTGTATATATGTTTAGTATATATGTTTAGATGTTTCAAGTATAGGATGAGATATATATATATATATATATATATATATATATATATATATATATATATATATATTACTTGCTTACTGGATTAACCCTTCTCTTTCAGAGGATAGTGGTAGGTTGTCAAGCACTAGGGAATTTCTGAAAGAGCGAAATGTCACCTTCTCTATTCATGTTACTGTTTCTCAACACACATCAGGCACTACTCGCAGTGTTTTGCCAAATACTCCCCTCATAGCACCCATTGATAATTCAGTTACATAGGTATTTAAATTAATTATCAAATAAGATGATTAATGTAGCCTTGTGGAATATAAATGGCTTGCAAGACATTAAAAAAAAAAGAAGCTAATTATGCACCTTATATACAAATCAAATTCAGATATAACCTTTTTGCAGGAAACTCATATGACTATGGAACAATGGGACAGGGAGACAGAAAAAAACACTAAGTGGACTCAACACATAATAGGAGCAGGGGAGAGTACCTCATCAAGAGGTACAACTATAATAGTTAAAAAATCATTTAAAGAGAACATAATTAAACACAAAATTGATACAAATGGTAGATGGTGCTATTTTACATGCTCACATCCAGCATACAAAAAAACGCTATTATTTTGTAATGTTTATGGACCCTGCAACTATCAGCTCAATTTTTTAATTGAAATATATAACTTATTACTAAAGCACCCAGACCATCTGATTATAATTGTTGGAAATTGGAACTTAACAATAAATCCATCTAAAGATAGATCAAATAAAAATTACACTCAATTGCCTCAAGCCACAACTTTTTTATCAGAATTAATGGAAGACTTTAACCTAATAGATCCCTTCAAACTTAACACAGATAGTTTAAGAAGCAGATATACCTATTTCTCCACCTACCATGAGACCTGGTCAAGAATTATCTTCCTAATTTCTCAATGCATTGCTGATAATGAAGTGCAATATATCTCGGAACCTAGATTAGTATCTGATCACTCAAAAATAAATATAATGCTAACACAAAATAAAGCTAGAAACACTACCCACAATACTTCAAACTGGACTCTAAACTCAAACTTGCTGAAAAATTAAAGAAGTGGAGCAAGAAATTATAAACTCCCTTATTCAATTAACTGAAAACCTTGTAAATAAAGATACTCCTCCGGATATTCAATGAGCAGCCTTTAAAGGCACGGCTAGGGGTACCCTGATCCGAAACCATCATTTTATAAGAAGCTAAATAGGAAAAAATAAGTAACATAGAAGGTAAGTTAAGACTAACTGAGCTAGAATTACAAAAAAAACATTTATCTACTCTTGAGAAACAAATGGGAAGCTTACAAAAACAGTTAAATGAGACTATAATGCAACAATGTACATTCATAGAACTTAGAATGCTATACAGATATGCCAAATGAGTTCAGAACCCCCTCCAAATTGTTAGCGAGACTTATCAATGTAAGCCCCCCCATGTAAAATACAAAAGATAAAATATAAAGATAAAACATTCACCTCAGATATTGAAATAATAAGGGCTTTTGAAGAAATATTTCAAACCATCTGCGACCCACAAGACCATATACATGACAACCTTTTCCAGAACTTTGGGGATAATTTAGAATTCCCTCAGATTAATGAATCTTAATCTAATAGTCTAAAAACTCCATTAACAGAAGAGGAAGTAAAAAAGGTTATTGAGAAGCTAAAACCTGGGAAAGGTCCTGTTCCTGATGGGTATCTGGCAGAATACTATAAACATTTCAAGCAACAATTAACACCAATACTTTTAAAACTATACAATCATATAACAAAATTTGGGATATCGGACCTTTATAAGAATAATTCTAAAACTATATTTATCCCAAAACCAAATACCGACTCCACTAATCCGAACTACAGACCTATAGCTCTGATAAATATAAATTTAAAGATATTTTCAACAATTCTAGAGTACAGGTTACAGAAAGTAGCTCCCTTTATAATTGCACCTGAGCAATTAGGCTTTATGAATCATAGACAAGTATGGGACAATATACTAACCAGTGATGCTTTATTCCACCTCTGTGCCAAGGATGAATCCCCTAAATACTCTCTATCAGTGGATGCAACAAAAGCCTTTAACAGAGTTAATCAAAAATTCCTCCTCTGTATACCTTTTCAATTTGGATTCCCACAAGAATACATAAAACTTATCAACACATTATATAAAGCAACAACAACTCTTTATGTCAATAAGAAAACATCTAACCCAATACAAATTTAAATGGCTCCAGACAGGGTTGCCCACTCTCACCAAACCTGTTCAGTTTATATCTAGAAGCATTATTATAGCTAGTCAGTCAGATAACTTACCACCACCTTGTTTCAGTATCTAAAACCCAAATAAAATACACAGCTTTTACAGATGACCTAAATATCTACTTTCAATATCCCAATACTGATTTAAGCAAAATCCATAGATGTTTTCTCAGGTATCAAACTATGCAGTTAATCTCATTAAGTCAATTATATATCCACTTAACCCCCAGGATCATAAGGAATTTTATTTTCCAGAGACTAATGTGAAAGTGTAATATACTCTGAAATATCTAGGTATAATTTTTAGCCATACACAAGTAGATATGATCAATAACATATTTAAAAATTGGACCACTATAGTCGGTAATATTAACAAATGGGAAAAGCTTAAACTTTCTACCTTATTGAAAGCTTCATTTGTCAAAATGAACATATTGCCTAAGATTTTATACCAGCTGAATGCCACTTTTATGAAAATTCCAGCTACCTTTTTTAATAAAATAAAAGTTTGACTAGCAAAATTCATATGGTACCCAAAAAGTGCAAGAATTAGTTATGATAAACTAATACTTCCAAAAGAAAAAGTAGGTCTAAGCCTTCCAGATTTTAAATTGTACCATGAAATAGTGCTAGTCGCATTATGCAAATAGCAAACTATGACCCATTAGGTAATGAATGCAGATATGCCAACCCTCCAGTATCCGCCGGGAGGCTCCTGTTTTTAGACCTAAAATACGGCCTCCCGGTTGCTAGCAGTAAACTCCCGTTTCCAGTCTATAGTCACTTTTATTCAAATCACGTGGTGCAAGAGACTTCACTTGCGCGGTTGAAATGTTTACCATTTAGTAAATATGGCAACAAATAAGGCCATTCTGTGTCAAATTGTCAGCGAGCAGCTTGAAAATGTTCTCACCTGTTGCACTTTCACTGCAAACCGGCACGGACAGAAGTGATGTAACTATCAAGCCATTTGAATGTGCATGTCACTTTTATTCAAATCACATGGTGCACGAGACTTCACTTGGGCGGTTGAAATGTTTACCATTTAGTAAATATGGCAACAAATAGTGATAAAATTTATAAAAAGTGTAAGAAATGGATGCAGAAATATAAAGATGAGTATGGTAAAATCTTTGATTTCATTACAAAGTAGTCTAAAAGTGACGAGCACGCTTTCTGCACCATATACTCTATTGACATATCTATTGGCCACGGCGGTCAAAATGATATCAAGCAGCACACGGCAACCATCAAGCACATGACATCGGCGAAATTAAGAGGCGAAACAAAGTCAATTACTTCATATTACGGAAATGATGACCTCCAGGTGATAAGAGCAGAGGCTCTACTGGCTTCAGCAATAGTAGAGCACAATTTGCAGGTATCCTTTGCTGACCATTTTGGACCATTATTGAGGCGAATGTGTCCTGATTCTAAAATCGCTGTGCTCATACCAAGGCTACAAGTCTGATAAACTTCATGGCAGATGACAGTGCAGATGCAGTAGTTAAGACGATTAAGTCTTCTTTTTTCAGCATAGCGACTGATGGTAGTAATGACTATGGAGCCAACAAGTTATTTCCAGTTGTTGTAAGACATGCATATTCAAATGGCTTGATAGTTACATCACTTCTGTCCGTGCCGGTTTGCAGTGAAAGTGCAACAGGTGAGAACATTTTCAAGCTGTTCGATGACAATTTGACACAGAATGGCCTGTTGTGGACCAACTGTTTGTCACTGGGTTCCGATAATGCTGCAGTAATGTCTGGAAAACAGCATGGTGTTATTGCTTATGTTAACAAAAAACATCCATCAGTGTATTTCAGTGGATCCAAAATCAGAAGAGGATGATACTCACAACAAACGAAGCAAAACCAGATGAATGAAAAGACAAGTCCTTTATTCGAATAAGTAAGCGCTTTCACGTTGCTTGGAACGCTTCATCAGACTTCAACAAACCATAAAATTTAAATCAACTTGTATATAAGTAAAACACCAATGAAAAACACATTAGCAAGTCACATGTAAGTTACAAAAATACATCATTTCCTTTCCATAAAAATTATATAAATATATCATAAAGATCTCATGTTAATAAATGAATAGTAGAAGTAAAATATTAAAACATACTAAAACACATATTGCATAGTGAGACTTATTACTACTGTTTAATGTTTCAAAGGTTTATCTAATAAAAATGGTCTCAATGAAAATTTATCATTGAGACCATGACCTTTATTCGCAGATAGCTTAATAATCCATTTTGCCTCAGCTTTTTCTGTCTTATTGCCAATATTACCAAGTCTTTCAGTCTCTGTTAACTGTCCTATTACTAAAAATCTAAAGGCATGTGTGGTGTCATTTTGTAGTACATGCTTGGCTAGGGCATTCCCTTCATTCTCTCTATGTATAGCATACAAATGCTCTCGTATCCTTTCTCTTAAGGTTCTATTAGTCTTTCCTATATAGAAACAATAACATTTTATGCAGGATGCTAAATAAATCACATTTCTTGACTTACAATCAGCGTATTCATTAAAATTTAAAGATTTAGTATTTAGTACACTAAAGCTCCTAAAAGAGTTTGTTCTATATATCAATGGAACTACCACATTTCTTAGGTTGACTGAAATGTATTCACAAAATTCAATTGATTTTTTAGATGTGACATTGAGGAAAAAAGACAATACTCTAGAAACAGAAGTATTTAGGAAGGTATGTAGGAAGAATGCTATTCTTCACAGAAGTAGCATGCACCCCCCCCCATATACACAGAAACATTGTGAGTAATCAAGTGAAACGTTTTTCTAATATAACTAGTGATGATTTGGTTTTCTCTGATGCATTAAAAACTATAGAAAGTGATTTTAGGCATAGAGGCTATTGCAATAGAGATATGCATTCATTGGACACTTTTGAACGTACACATCTAGGACGTCCTTTTATTAAAAATCAAGGCAGCATAGATGAGAGACCTGTAGTGAGGAATAATGATAAGAGGAGACTAGTGATACCCTTTACTAATAATAATACTTCTATTGTCAACATTATTAAGAGACATTGGAACATTTTACAGTTAGATGATGGTATAAAAGGCTTAGTGGGTGAAAAACCATCCTTTAGCTATAAGAATACTAAATCTTTAAAACGTATGCTTTGTTATGAGAGAGTGCCTAAGAATAAGATCTCCTCTGAGAGAAAGGTTACATTTGCATGTCGCTCTTGCAACCAGTGTATATATGTAATGAAATCTAATGTTTTTATACATCCAGATACTGGTGTTAAATATGAGTTTAATGAATACACTGATTGTAAGTCAAGAAATGTGATTTATTTAGCATCCTGCATAAAATGTTATTGTTTCTATATAGGAAAGACTAATAGAACCTTAAGAGAAAGGATACAAGAGCATTTGTATGCTATACATAGAGAGAATGAAGGGAATGCCCTAGCCAAGCATGTACTACAAAATGACACCACACATGCCTTTAGATTTTTAGTAATAGGACAGTTAACAGAGACTGAAAGACTTGGTAATATTGGCAATAAGACAGAAAAAGCTGAGGCAAAATGGATTATTAAGCTATCTGCGAATAAAGGTCATGGTCTCAATGATAAATTTTCATTGAGACCATTTTTATTAGATAAACCTTTGAAACATTAAACAGTAGTAATAAGTCTCACTATGCAATATGTGTTTTAGTATGTTTTAATATTTTACTTCTACTATTCATTTATTAACATGAGATCTTTATGATATATTTATATAATTTTTATGGAAAGGAAATGATGTATTTTTGTAACTTACATGTGACTTGCTAATGTGTTTTTCATTGGTGTTTTACTTATATATAAGTTGATTTAAATGTTATGGTTTGATGAAGTCTGATGAAGCGTTCCAAGCAACGTGAAAGCGCTTACTTATTCGAATAAAGGACTTGTCTTTTCATTCATCTGGTTTTGCTTCGTTTGTTGTGGAGTATCATCCTCTTCTGATTTTGGATTTGTGCTTTTTTTGGGAGGTGATACCTTACCCTGACAGTGTTCTTTTCTTGCTGAGTATTTCAGTGGATGCCCGTGCCATCTTCTGCACATAGCAGCAGAGAAAGCTTCAAAGGAACTTCCGGTTTCAGCTGATGAACTCATCATTGACATTTATTACTTTCTAGACAAGAGCAGTAAGCGACAGCAAGAATTGCAAAAGTTTCAGGCTTTATGTAATGTTGAAGTAAGAAAGATCCTGAAGTATGTCAGCACTCGTTGGCTGTCATTGGGATTGTGTCTTAGATGCATACTTGAGCAGTGGGAGCCACTTACAGAATACTTCAAGTCCCGGGTCAAGGCACCTACAGTCACAAGTTCAGTGAAACGCAAGGCAGTCACAGACACTGTAAAAACTCCTGAAAATATATCTGCCAAAAAACGGTGTACAGTCATCAGTAACAGTCTTGGCAAAGCTGGTCAGAGTGTCACTGCAAAGATGGTTAGTAAAGAAAAACAGCATGATTCTGGAGTACCGGCAAAACAGGTGGACCATAAAGAACCGCAAAAACCTGCTAAGACAGTATCAGCACCTTCAACGAAACTGCAGTCTCCTGTTGCTGTGATGAAGTCTTCTGATTGCACAACATCAAAACAAGAAAACAGTACTAATAGTACTTCTGGAAGCCATACAGCCAGTGAAGGTAGACCACAATGTATAAGGCGACTTCTGATATCACCACAGACGAAGCTGTATTGCTTGTTCCTTGACAACGTGTTACCAGATTTCGACAATGTCAATGTGAAACTACAGGAATAGAGCCCATTAATTCATAAACTGAGAAGAATACTGCTGTCTCTTCTCGAATCATTAGCAGTTCGTTTCATCAAGCCATCAGCAATAGTTGAAGCAACATGTATATCTGGCATTTAGTGATCGGTCCATTCAGAAGGACAATGAAGACTTGGTTTGTGGTGGTGCAGTCAGATCACTGATTGCTAAACAAGGTTTGTTGGATGACAGAGACAAACTTGCCTTCTACAAAAGTGTAAGACGTTTCATGGAGACTGCAAGCAAATATATTGTCGACAAGATGCCACTTCAGGATCCTCTTCTGAAACATGCTGAAGTGGTGGACATTGAACTAAGAACATCAGACAGCTTGAGGTTTGCTTCTCTGCTGTACTTTGTAAAGCGATTTCCATGTCTGCTTCCTGAAGGTGGCAAACAACTTGATAAGTTACAACAACAGTTTTTGCTGTATCAGTGTGACAGATCATTGCCAGGCAGTGTTCAGAAAGCTGAGAGAGCAGATGTGCAGTGGCATCTTATGGGCCAGCTACAAGATACTCAGAACAAGCCAAAATACGATCTCCTTTCACATGTGATGAAAGGGATTCTGGTGATACCACATATCAATGCTGACTCTGAAAGAATCTTCAGTCAGGTCCATCGAAACCAAACTGATTTCAGGCCTAACATGGGGCCAAGATTCTTGCAGTCGATACTGATTGCCAAGACCAACAAATACCATGAAGACCAACACTGCTATTCAACACCTTTCACTGACAAGTTTTTGCGACAGGCAAAACAGGCAACGGTTAAATCACTGGAAGGAGCCTCAAGTACTACTGTTTCATCAGATGGCAAACAGTAACGTTAAGACAGTGCACAACATGTCAGAGAAAGAAAATTAATGTATATAGTTATCAGTGACATTGACTCATTATTAGTGACTTTGTTGTCAGCTGTAAATATGTTTATGCTGTTTATAATGATAAAGTTTGATTGCTGCAAACATCAACATATCACATTTTGTTCTTCCAGTTTTCAAGGGTAAGCAATAAACATAACGGATAGTTGCAGTTGTACATGATAGGGGCAGTATGGAATGGTTGACAGTGCACTTTTTAACATAGATTTGTGTATCTCGTAGCTATTTTACCGACTATTTGCATCCCTTAAAACTGTCAAAAATCCTCCCTTATCCTCCCGTATTTTGGAGGCCGGACTCCCTTTTTTCACAGTTTCCAGGTTGGCATCACTGTGAATGGTACCCATTATGGATTAAATTATTTCACCAAAATATTATGACATCTAAAGTTAATCCAAAAACGATTCCCTTCTTAAATCAAGAAACTCTTAAGACAATATGAATTCACCCAGTTTTAATCAATAAATGTGAAATTTTCAAGCAGTTACTAATATCAATAAATCTAAAGGATACAATTATTCTTCTACAACCAATACATAACAACCCTGATATAAAACTAGCAAACTCTATGTTAAACCCATTAATAAAAAATTATACAGTATGGGACTTCTACAAATTACAGAACATTTCAATGTAAAATATCAAAAACTTAGAGCAAGCAATAAATATGTGATAATTAAACAAATCCTATACTTAGTTAACAATATAACCAAGGATATCAATGTAATTGAGCAATATATCAAATTAGCACAACAAATTCAAAAATTACTTTTGTACAAAAAGAAAATGCTCTCAGATACATATAAATTAATAGTTAAATTTCAAAATACAATTCTATTCTCAAAGTATTGGGAAGGAAAATGTAGTAATATGACAGACAACCAGAAGGAATTAGCCATTGGAAATACTATGAAATTGACACCATTTAAGAAGCTAATTTACACCCAGATTATGATCTTTAACAGTGCATACCATACACCTTAACAAATTTAACCCATCTAAGTCATCTTATTCTTCCTTTTTGTCCTAATAAAGAAGCTGATATCCTCCACATCTTCTGGAGTTGTAAAACAGTTTATGAACTGTGTACTCACTGAGATTCCTCTTGGAAAAAAACAGGCTATTCGAAATTTACTTTGTCATGAGAGACAGCGATACTACATAATTTCAAAAATAATAGTCTCAACAAACACATTACAAACATTATGCACCCTATTAAAATTTTACATAGCTAAAAACTGGATGGACAGATCCAAATTATCTTGGTCAGAATACAAGAACATGGCAAAAAAGCATATATTGGCTAAGAAACTTTACACAAAAATTCAAAAGAACCAAGCATATTACCAGAACTATTGCAAAGCTTTAATTGATATTCTATCATAAATGGCAAAACAGAAATACATATGGATAGTAAACACACGTTTTAGTTAAGTATTAATTCCATTAACTAAGGTGACATTTTTGTAGATATGTATATCTGGCATAGTAGTGTAGATTTTTTGTATTTCATTTAGGTTGGTGTTATGTTTCAAGTTATACTCTCATTTGTTACCATAATGTACAAGCGAATTGTTGTCTTAGAACAATATCCTGACTAAGCCATAACATAAGCATAACTTCATGGTAATTTATTATTGTAAACTTAGCAGATCTGATTTTATTTGGTACAGCATGTTTATGCCTAGTTTAATAACATGCCCATGTCAAGCAAATGTGTAACATCAACGGTTTCCTATGTTGTGTTCTGTTGATCCTTCTTTTTGCATTTATGAGTGAAAAATATTCAATAAAAAGATATTTGAGAGAAAAAAAGTATTACTTAAACCAATATACTGTGTAATATTCAAAAAATCTACGCTTTAATTGCAAATGGAATAAAAGGAGTAATCTTAAGCTAATTAATAGCTCAAACAAAAGCATAAATGAGATTGATAGATGGTCTGTGCCACCAGTATAAAATCATTGAGCAGTGCTACATTTGAGCTGTAACTTCATGTTAAAAGGCTGTGCAAAATAAAAATCAAGGCAGCCATGTCAGCCTACTATAATGCTTGGCTAGTCCATGTCAGTAACCCAAAGAAATTGTTGGCAGAAAAGAAAGCCTAGCAAGTTAATCCAGAAAGCTGATTCCAATATGAACTCGACAAAACTTCTTTGCAGTTTTTAACACAGCAGAGACCTTCGAGTCATTCTCTAGTCAGTGTTACCCATACACTGACACCAAAGTTTTACACACTCTCTCATCAGACACCAGTACTACATGTCCCTTCTCACATGCATTCCCACCACTTTCCTACTTAGCATCCCGCAAATCAACCATTCCCCAACCGGATTGGTATTCCCACTTGTTTTGAAACCTGCAAAGCCTCTTTTTAGCAAATCCCAAACATGTGTTATACCTTTCATTACATATAATGATATCCCTGTCATGCAGTTAATTAACATGATGAAACTGTGTGAAAGCTTGTTGTTTTATATTTTTTAATACCTGACTGTTCGCTTTCATTGCTGAACTGTTTTTTTCCAGATATTTTGCATTTTTGTACCTTTCTCAGTTTTTCCTCCTGCAGCTACCTGTCTATATACACATTTACTTTTATAGAAGCAGGACTTAGTTCCAATAATTGCTTATCTGGTATTTATTTTTAAAGGATTTGCTTAGTACTTTATTATTTTGCTAGCCAGATGTTGTTATTTGATAAGGAGAAAACTGTATTCCCCAAATTTCCCTCGTCTATTTCAAGTTAGCTGGGCTGCTGTTGTTTCAGAGAGATAAATGGCTTAAGATAAATTTAAAACTCAGAAAAGAAACATTGACTTCTGTCAAGTAAGACCCCCCTCCCCATAAACACATGCAGATATGCAGTTTGTTGTGGTAAACATTCTGACATCCTACTTGTTATATACTCATTTGTAGGTACTTGCCATATAAGGGTAAACGCTTGATTATTTAATTATCGCTGCTGAATGCAGATGCATTTTGGACACAGTATGTCTATTATAAAACTAATTATTTTATTAGTGCAGAGATCCATATTTAGAAGTACAAAGTGTAATTTGTAATTGTTGGTGGACAGCACTTAATGAAATCAACATGAAATGAGTTTTAAATAACAGACACTGCAAAGATTTAATCTCTGTCTGATGACTTGCTGGGCATTGTGTTATTCAGTCATATAGGGACATCTAACCGAACAGACAGTTATCAGTTCCATTGGCATAGGTAGATAAAACCTCAGCTGTGATACATGACCTGAATTTAGTTAGCAACTTGGAGATTTGCTAGAGCTGCTAGGGGATTGGGAAATGAATGACAACGTTATACATGCTCTCCTTTCCTAGGGGGAAGGACAAGGGAATGATGTACTGGTGGTGGTGATGGATCACTTACCCTAGCCCTTTGGGAGCTTGAGGCTAGAACTGACTTCCAGACTGAGAGAGCATGCTCAGTGTGTGTACTTTCTTTCATGAAACCATGCATCACTGCTTACTTTAGTCTGCAGATATTATATCAGCATGTACAGGGTGGACCGTAAGCTGCAGAAATTCCAGTGCCACCTGACAAGTGTGGCTGCTGTCTGGCTGACCTCCCTCTCTGTCTGTTCCTTGGTCAGTGCCTTTCACCTTGCCAATGCAGTATGGGAAAGTTGGAAACTCTTGAGTTCATTGGGGTTGAACAGAACAAGAGTGATTGATATTGCAGTTGGGAGTAGGCATACAGTGCACAATGAGGGGGCTATGTGGTCATATCACATACCGACCCACAAAAAATACAACAGAGTTAAAATAGTACACTAAATGAACTTTGGCTTGGAAACATTACTGTCATACAACAGATACAAGAAGGCAGGAAAACAATCAGTCTAGATCCCTTTCTCAAGAAGCCTAGATTCATCAGTGTTACAGTAGGAGAGAACTGGTCTGTTTCCATAAAAAATAAATGAACACTGTTCACTTCACATAGGCAAATTAAAGAGAAAAGAACAGAAATGCATTATATTTTCCAGTGCCATCCCAGATCCTGCTATTTACTTGTCCTCAGAAAAGACTGGCACATAATTTCAGTCCCAACATGTAGCAGATCATATTTCATTACTTACATATCTCATCGTAAGCCAGTTTCAAGGTTTAAACAAAAGTGCTATTAAGAATAGGTCTTTGTATTTGTGGGGTACCAAATGTCTTGTCTGTGTTCCACCAGGCAAAAAATTATCTGGTTTCCAAACAAAAACAGAAGTGAGAAACAGTATAAGCAAACCAGCCGCTGTAGCTCAAAAATAGAAAGTTTTGCCATATTGTTTTTGAAATTCTACAAATTTAGTAAATTCCTTTCATTTCTGTTTTTCTTTTCTTCTGAAACTGCTACAAAAATGATTTAACAACTACTTTCTTTAAAGCAATCCAGGTCATTTCCAGAAACTCCATACCGACCAGCAACAATTTATTTAGTTGCCACACAGTGCATAGCTAGCCTGGCTGGTTATGGTTCCCAGACTCCCTTCTCCCCTGTCCGTTGTTACCACTGTAACATCAAAGCATAGAACTTGACAACAAACCAACTGTTGTTTTTAGAGTTTTCAATAAATGAAGACACTTTCCTACCTTCACTTGTGTGATAGACCAGTGAATGCCCAAGCAGCTTCAAAAGTGTAACTGGAGAGATTTTTTCAACATTTCTCTGTACTTACAGCCTTACACACACATCCACTGAATTTATCACTACTTATTCCTGGCCTGATGGGACAAGTCAGACTGATGCTAGGGAGAGGTCAGAGCAGAAGACCGAGGCAGAAATGTTCATCATGTTTCACTGTTGCATTCAAGACTGTAGGGTTCTCCCCTGCCGGCAGGCAGTCCTCGGTCGGCCAGAATCCCAAAGTCTGGGTCCGGCGGCGGCTGTTCAACCATGCTCCCTGACGTCAGAGCGCCAGGAGTACAAAGCTGACAGCCGATGCCATCTTCTCCAGTCTTTCTTGCCGTGCGGTGATAGCAGTTCGCAAGTGCCGGTCGGCTGACTCCTGATGATTTTTTCTGATAAACTTCAGTCCGAAGACTTTCTTCTCCACTCAAAGCTAAGTACCCCGTTGGGGAAACTTTTCTTGCTCCAGTCCGATGTCAGAAAAAGTTAATAATTGTATTTCATGTGGGAAGCAAATACCTCATAAGGATTTTCATTCTTACTGTATTCCTTGCTTAGGCCCTGACCATGACGTAGCTAGTTGTCGGTTTTGTGCTAGATTCAATCAACGTACAATTAAACGAAGGTACGATTTTGCTTTTCATTACTTCGGTAGGTGCTTTATCTTGAATATTTCTATTGCAGGACCTTCGGACAATGCTCCTTTGGATGGTTCCAGAGCCGCTGTGCAGGTACCGGCTTCCGAAGGGGTTTTCAGGTCTACTCAGCTTCTAATAAAGGCAAAGACTCCTTCTAAATCAAAGACTGCAACACAGGCCTCTTCTGAACTGGCTCCCAAGTCACAGAAACAGTTACTCAAGATGGCGGAGGATTTACTTACTATGATTAGGGGTTCATATCCCCCTCCAGATAAAAGGCCAAGGCAGGATGTTTATTATGATTCCTCTGATCAGGCTTCTGTTTCTTCAGTTTCTTCTTCTGACCAGGAATATTCTTTCCTCCTTATGAGGATTCTGATGCTGAGGAATCCATTCCTTCAGCTTCTCCCCGTGAGGATTTCTCTTTTGGGGAAACTTTGCATGAAATGAGGGAACATTTCCACTGGGAAGGACAGGAGTATTTGGAATCTAAGAAAAGACTAAGGGATTTTCTTCTTCTCCCCCAACATAGACCCCTGGCTATTCCTCCTATTTTGGATATTGTGGATGATGCTTTTTCGGAGGCTAACTTAACCCCTGACTCTTTTCCTCCTGCTCCTGTTAAGCCTGATAGATATTACAGGGTTCCTGATTCCCATCAGTTTTTGTACAAGAACCCCTCTGCTGACCCTGAAACCATTTCTCAGGGTCCTAAGGGAGTTAAGGCCGCTTCTGCCAAAAATCCCATTCCCACTGAAAAGGATTCTAGATCTTTAGAAAGATGGGGCAAAAAAGTGTACACTTCTGCTACTTTATCCATTAGGGCTTTAAACTGTCAGTTTCATATGCTGAAATACCAGCAATTTCTCTTGTCTGTTTTAAAACAAAAGCTTACTTCCATTTCTGCCTGTGCAGATGATAAGGAATTACATGACTTATTGCATGCCACTGAACAAGTTGGGAAGCATGGTTTACACTGTGGATTTGATGCCTTGGAGGCTTCTTGTAGGGCTGCTACCTCCGGCACAGTCATTAGAAGGCATGCATGGCTAAAGGAACAAAATTTGCCAGAACAAGTAAAAGCTAAATTATTGGATGCTCCTGTTCAGCATAATGTTTTGTTTGGATCAAAAGTTGAAGAGGTGATTAAAAAGAAGGAGGATAAGGCGAAATCCATGCAAACAGTTAAAGATTTCTTACAAGTACAGCCACCAAGATTTAGCAGGAATTGGCCTTCTAAAAATTGGTCCTTTCCCACTTCAGACAGGCCTCAGAGGGGTAGATATAGATGCTCCAGAGGAAGGCCTCAAACACAAGCTTCTTATAGACCAAGACATTGGACTGCTTCCACCCCTAGGGGAGGAGAGGACAGGTCACAAACTCATAGGAAACAAACTCAATGACTCCCTCTGTTGGGCTGCAAGAACTTCTTGCCTGGAAGCCCCTCTTGGAGGAAAACTCTCTTTTTTTTATCAAAATTGGACTCATATAACCCAAGACAAGTGGGTTCTGGATGTGGTTTCAAGAGGTTACAAATTCCATTTTCATACCCTGCCAAGGCCAAGCGGATGGCCAGACCTTCCAAAACATCAATGGACAGAGGCCTTAAACTAGGTGGAAGCTGTTTTGGCTATGAAAGCCATAGAACTGGTTCCACTTTCAGAGATGGGACAAGGTTTTTACTCAAGGCTCTTTCTAGTCCCCAGGAAGCAAAACTCATGGAGACCCATTCTGGATCTGTCAGTCTTGAACACCTTTCTAGAGATTCCAAAATTCAAGATGCTTACTCTACAGCAGCTACTTCCAATGCTGTCCAAAGATGCATGGATGGTAACTTTGGATTTAAAGGAGGCATATTTACACATTCCCATCAGGCAGGAATGCAGAAAATACCTCAGGTTCAAGGCCGGATCGAGGCACTTTCAATTCTCTGCGCTGCCCTTTGGATTGTCTACTGCGCCCAGGGTCTTCACCAAATGCCTGGCTCCAGTAGTAGCTTACTGCAGACTCAAGGGAATTCAAATTTACCCTTATCTGGACGATTGTCTAATTCAGGCAGACAGCAAGGACCAGCATCTAGAATTTGTACAGAACCTCCTCAAGTTCCTGGGATTCTCTGTAAACATAAAAAAGTCAAATTTGACACCCTCACAACAGATAACTTTTCTGGGTGCTCTTCTAAACACCACAACCCAGATGGCATTTCTGACATCTGAAAAACAATTACAGCTGGCTTCAACTTTCAAAACCTTGGCAACTTTAACTCAGCTATCTGCAAGGAGATTCCTGCAGGCTTTGGGTTACATGGCCTCCTGCATCCTTCTCGTACCATATGCAAGACTACACATGAGGAAAATACAGTGGTACCTAAAAAGTGTATGGTCTCAGCATTGCCACAGTTTAGACATACTGATCTCCGTCCTGCCTTGTCTTCAAAAGGAATTCCTTTGGTGGTCCAGGACATGTACTCTAAACAAAGGGAAACCCTTCTGTCTGACTCTTGCCACTCAGATTCTAACCACGGATGCCTCGGATTATGCTTGGGGAGCCCATTTTCAGGGCAGCTGTCTGCAGGGCCTTTGGACAAAGGATCAGAAGCACCTGCATATCAATTTAAAGGAAATGTTAGCCGTTCAGAAAGCTCTAATGGCCTTCAGGAATCTTCTACAACCAGGACAACTACTAATACGGACAGACAACACCACAGTTATGTGGTACATAAACAAGCAAGGGGGATCTCATTCCTACCCCCTTTGCAGACTAGCCATGGATCTATGGAACACAGCTCTAGCTTGCAATATGGACCTTCAAGCTCAGTTTCTACCAGGGAAGCAAAACTTCCTGGCAGACAGTCTGAGCAGAAACCTTTTGGATCCACACGAGTGGATGCTGGACACCAAAATATTCAGGATGATAACAGCAATCTGGGGATGTCCTCACATAGACCTCTTTGCATCCCATCTCAATTAACAACTACAGAATTTTTGCACCAGGACTTTTCACAAAGAAGCTTGGAAAGTGGATGCTCTATCATTCAGTTGGAGGAACCTCTCGGGATATGCCTTTCCGCCTCTTCCTCTTCTTCCATGGGTATTATTAAAGATAAAACAGGACAAGCCCAAGATGATAATCTTGCTGGCCCCAAATTGGCCTCGACAGTTTTGGTACCCAACTCTAAAAAACCTATGTCTGGAGCCCCCTTGGGTTTTACCTCAGACTCCGAACCTTCTGTCCCAACATCAGGGTCAGGTTCTACACTCTCATGTCAGAACTCTCAGCCTGGCGGCCTGGTTAATCCAGGGCCTTTGATTTCTTCTTTCCTACCCAAGCAGGTTATGGATGTCATTTTAGAAGCCAGACGTCCTAGCACTAGAAAATCTTATGCAGGAAAATGGAAAAGATTTTGTTCCTGGATGCAGGCTCAGGATTCTGATCCACTTTTTCCGAACATTCCTTTAATTTTACTTTACTTGACAGATCTCTTACATAAGGGTCTCTCTTTCTCTTCCATTAAGATACATGCCTCTGCTATTTCTGCTCATTATAATACAGACCCTCCAATCTATTCCCACCAGCTCATGAGACAGTTTCTCAGAGGAGCTAAGAACTTAAGACCTCCTAGATCTCCTCCCATTCCTGCTTGGAATCTCAACTATGTTTTGGAAAAACTAACCTTGCCTCCTTTTGAGCCTGCTGCCTCTTCTGACATCAAGTTTTTATCTTGGAAGGCAGCCATTCTCTTAGCCCTAACCTCTGCCAAGAGAGTTTCAGAGTTACAAGCTCTTATGGCTGTGGAACCTTATATTATTTTTCATCAAGACAGGGTGTCTTTGAGGACTAATCCTACCTTCATGCCTAAGGTGGTTTCCAAAGTGGCTTTAAATCAAACTATCCACTTGCCAACTTTTTTCCCCACTCCTCAAAATAAAGGGGAAAGGGTCTTACATTCCTTGGATGTACACAGACAACTACGTTTTTACCTGGACAGAACCAAGGACATCAGAAAATCAGAACAATTGTTTGTTTCTTATGCTTCAAGTTCCCAAGGTAAAGCCATTTCAAAACAGACGATTTCTAAATGGATTGCTCATGGAATCAGATTTTGTTATTCACACCATGGAAAGCAAATCCCAGGGAGTATACGGACTCATTCCACCAGAGCTGCTGCCACTTCTGCAGCCTTCCTCAGGGTTCCTACCAAAGACATTTTGGAAGCTGCAACTTGGAGTTCAGTGCATACTTTTTCTAAGCACTACAATCTACCTCTCTACTCTAAGTCTAGGGCAGGCTTTGCCTCTGCAGTCTTGCAGGGCCTTTTAGCCGCCCCTTCTTCTTTATGACCACCTCCCTTTCTTTCAGCTTTGGGATTCTACCCTACAGTCATGACTGCAACAGTGAAACACGATGAACATAGTACACTTGTGTACACCTACCATAAATGTAGATGTTCGAGTGTCTTCACTGTTGCAGTCTGGGTTTCCCTCCCTCCTGTCCCCTCTTATTTTTACTTTTGTGTGGTTCCTTTTTTCACCATTCTTCTGAGGTGTATTTGCAAAGGATATGTGACTTTTCTCATTTTGGGACTCCTGACATCTGGGGCAAGAAAAACTGGAGAAGATGGCATCGGCTGTCAGCTTTAAACTCCTGGCGCTCTGACATCAGGGAGCATGGTTGAACAGCTGACGCCGGACCCAGACTTTGGGATTCTGGCCGACCGGGGACTGCCTGCCGGCAGGGGAGAACCCTACAGTCATGACTGCAACAGTGAAGACACTCGAACATCTACATTTATGGTAGGTGTACACAACTGTACTTTCTCGGACATGGTGGCTGGTGATTGACCTCTTCAGGGAACACAGAAAAGAAAAACACTTCATTCACAGTGGTGCCCCTGCAGTAAAACTGCTGTATATATTCAAGTGTACAGCATATGGCTACTGCCTATAGAAATATGCATCAGTAGGGTCACACTAGAGAAGCTGAATGGCATCTTCAGAGTTTTGTAACACTGAGTAACTTGCAGCCAACATGATGCTTCTGGTGCTCCAAGGCACATCAGCGAGCATTACATTATGTTTTTTCACATTTTGTTTCTGAAGATATATTTTACATGCTTTGTGTCATAACGTAATGCAGAGCTTTTGCTTCTGTTGCAGACTGAAAGATTTCGCGTTCAATGGCAGGAGAAAAAGTGAAACAGATGCTGACATGAATTCAGATATTATACTAGAGGAGATATTAATTAAAAGATCTCAGCAGAAGAAACGGACCTCCCCTTTAAATTACAAGGAGAGGCTTTTTGTGCTTACAAAGTCAAAGTTATCTTATTATGATGGCCGAGTGGAGGTAAGCTAAAAAAAGTGTGCATATTCTTATCACTAATTAGTTTTCGTATTGTTATTAAATCTGAGTATGTTCATTATATTAATAATTAGCTGATGCCCTGTACTCTGAGAATTGTTTTGACAATGCCAGAGTCTGAAACAGTTGCTTCCATGTTTTTTAATTTAAACATATGTATATTAACTTAGATGCAGATGTATTCATACAGAAAAACATCAATGGGAAATCCTAATATCCTTTGGCTTAAGTAATCTTTATTTTTCAGTGATAAACAGCAGTTAAACAGGTGCTTTGAAGGTGTTCGGCTTGAAGCTGTGGATGTACAACATAAAGCAATATAGTCTGGTTCTGCTTATATGTCATCTTGTATTTTCTCCTGCAGAACTAAAAGAAGAGAAGCTCATTTAGACTTTGCATTTTAGAGTTTGCTACTTTGACTCAAAAATACCAGTGAATGTTAAAATATGATATTACTGAAGGTCTTGATCTCCCTATTCAGATTTAATCTCATCCATTAACTAATTACTGAAGCACATTTGTGGCAGGATATGCAGATAGTGATGTCTGCAGTTTTGAGTGAGCAGTCAGGAAAATTACTTGGTTGTCTTTGGTAACTTGAAAGGATGATCAGGTAGATGAACATGAGGTTGACTAATAAGAATGATGCACATTGGGCTAATGTGAAATGTAATTACCGATGTTATATAATGCACACTACATAATACATAAAATATAATATATAATGAGTTAACTACAGGCACTTGTGTCCCACATGTTTCAAAACCACTGTCTTGAAGCTAGGGGCTTGACTGCCATGTAGCTTGGCTTGGCTTCTGCTTGAATATGAGTTTTGGCAAGCAGCTGTGGGAAGTGAGCACTCTTCATGCTTAAACTCTAATATGAGCCGGAGGGGTATTTTAGGGTTAGGGAGTATTTCAGAAACTTGGGTTTAGGGAAAGGTGTTGGAGTTTTAGGTTTAAGGAGCAGGGAAGGGAGTTTTAGGGTTAGAGAATGATCAGGAAATTTAGGCTTTGGAAGGAGGGCGTTGGAGTTTTAAGTTTAGGGAGTGATCGGGGACTTTAGGATTAGGAAAGGGGAGTGGAAATTTGAGGTAAGGGACCAAGGAGTTGGGTTGGGAACTGGGTGGGAGGTAGATTCTGGTAGGGATATACATTTTATTGGATCAGGTGTTGGGAGGCCTATGTAGAAACAGGAGATCACGACTATGGGACCTGTAGCACCTGCTGTTTTGAGCAAGTGGCAGCAAGCAGATATACTGCGAGTTACTAGTATTCCTGCATCTATTGTAGGCACGTATGTAATATATATATATATATATATATATATATATATATATATATATATATATATACACACACACACACACACATATATATATATATATATATATATATATATATATATATCTTTATCTATATATCTATGTCTATATATATATATATATATATATATATATATATATATATGATTAAGATTCTTCTAAAAGTAATGGAGTCCCAAACATTTGAAGATGACTGTCTCGAAGCCAGGGACTTGTGTGTCTTGTAACTCGTACAGGATGCCACCCACACTCAAATATGAGTTCAGGCAAACAGCTGTCACATTTCACCTGGACGCATTATTCGAGTTTAAGCAAGGTAAGTGCAGAATCCATAAAGAGGGAATGTGAGTTATATTTTAGGTTAGTGAGTGGGTGGGGGATTTTAGAGTTAGGAAATGAGAAGTGAATATTAGGGTTAGGGTGAGGGAAGTGACAGTTGTAGTAACTTTCTGGCAGTCTTATCTGCATGATTGCCACAAATGCTGACTTAAAATGTAGGTAAACGTTAGCATAAAACTAATGGTTGAGTTTGCATAGCAGCAAATGAAAGCAAATGAGCCATACAGCACTATAAAAAGGATTAATTTAACAGATAAACATGATTCCTGAAGTTAAGCAGTAATCCATTGTGTTTCAGAATTGCTGTTAAACTCAACCACAACTTGTGCTTCAACTCATCATCTCCACTGCCCAGCAGGTGGCACAGCGGCAGCCTAGCTGCCAAAGATTTATATTATAATGTTGTTACTGTATTCATAAATAATATAGGAATGTCTTTTATTGAAGACACGATATGAAGAAATGTAGTCATGCGTAAATTATTTGGAGGAGGTTACAATAGTATACTGTCATCACTGTCTCTCTGAACATTTAATCATTTTTGTCAGGACAAAAGGAGATTGGTGTTGATGTAGACATGCTGTGAGATACATGTGTGTGTGTGTGTGTGTGTGTGTGTGTGTGTGTGTGTGTGTGTGTATGTGTGTATACACATGGGAACACTGTACTTAGTTGAATGTTGAGGATACTGAACAATTTGTATGTCGACCTAAGCCATTGAATAGTCAGATGATCGCAATGTGCTAGCATTACTTCATGTGAGATTGGGTACAGTGGGAGGTGGAAATTTGCCCTTTCCCAGCTGTTGTGCCATCTCAGAGGTGGTGTATGTGTGTGTATATGTGTGTGTGTGTATATATATATATATATATATATATATATATATATATATATATATTTATATATAAAGTAGCAAGGGGCACGATAAAAAGACGATTGGCTGCAATCGCATCCACAGTGTTTTTGAAGCTCAAGGATGGCCTGTGACTGTGTAGAAATGTATGAAGATTAGCTGTGTTTTACCACATCCCAGCAGTAGAGATCATTGTACATTGTACTGACAATTAATATTTGGAGTACACTTACATTACTTTTCATGTCAATCACCAGGAAGTATGCAGAACTAAGGATTTATACAGTGAAAGGATAATGGATAACACAATAAATATATTGCTAAACAGAAATGAAAATGTAAGAAAGTGAAATACTTAGCAAAACAGTTTTTATGAGTAGATTAGCTTGCAGAGAGTGTGAGTAGATCACTTAGCTTTATTTTTTTTGTACTTGTACCTTTTTTTAGCCTTTGTAAATGTTATCCTTTACTTTGGTTCAATGCTGAATGCCTTTTGTCTCTGTTTTTGTTTTAGTCTGCAAATGCGTCACATACAACTGTTGTGTGTTTCCCTGACAACTTTTGTCTCACTTAGAGTGTGTAAAGCACTTAATTTACAGGTAAAGAAAAAGAAGCAATGAAACAAAACCTGCCAGGGAAACACACAGCAGTTGGCTGTGACACACTTGCAGAAGGAATGAAAAACAGAGACCAAAATCATACAAACACTGAGGGGTCTTCCTCCTCACTTATAGTGTTCAAAACATTTCATTTACCGGTTGAGCTCCAGAAGCAGTGAGACAAAATTTGTCAGGGAAACCGCAGCATTTGGTTGTTACACAATTGCAGAATGAAAGAATAAGAGAGCCAACAATGACTCATCAGGACCCAGCTTTGGGGACTAATCTATCATCCACAGTCTTAGCTGAAATGGTAATACTTTGCAAGGGGAACCTACTCAAATCCTGATAATTGCAAACTATGTTGTATGTGCAAACTCCCACTCATTGACATTATCTCATGTATTAAGCACTGTGTAGGCCAAAGCTAATATAAGTAGTCCATGATAGTAGTAGTTCTTAGTAGCTGGAAATATGGAACATGGCAGCCCAGCTCTTTTTTATACAATGAGCAGTGCCAGTTCTTGTTTGTTCATAGGTGGAGGCATTGCCCGTCATGACCCACAGTGCACTGCATGATCACAAAAGATAAGTGATTTGAAAGCCCTAGGTGGGCATGTGTGAAGTGGGTAGAACAAAAGCTGAGCAGCTAAGGAATGAGGCAGGTTGGGAAGGTGGGGTAGATTTTATTTTGTGGGAAAGGGGGCCCATTTTTCATGCGTACAGAAATGGTAAGTTGGGGAAGGACGTACAGGACACAAGAGGTAGGTAAGAGGGTTAGGTTAGGTAGAAGTTGAAGACATACATGACTGACAGGATTGTGGAGTAACACAGCGAGAAGGGGGGACACAATGGAAAAGGAGACATCAGGCAAACAGAGGATAGACAATGCTGAGGGGAACATTGAACAACCGACACAACTAGGCATGGACACAAAAGGGATGAGAACACCAGGATGGGGAGATAGGAAGGGAATCTGCATCTGCTGTCTCTGCCAGTTGCAATCCAGTGGGAAATTATTTTCCATCCTGGATACTGCCACCAATGGGCCATGTCTCAGAGGGTGAAGTCAGTGCTGGACATTGCAACACACTGGGTTGCCAGAGGAGGTTTTCCATCTGTCTGATTTGGGCATCCAACTTCCTGTTGATAATATTCCCCACAATGTCTGCAAGCTGACGATGATTGACAAAGGTGTTACCTCCATCGCCCAGTGCTTCTGGTGGCACAACAGTTCCAGCATGCTGTGCATGGTACCTGAAGCAGGTGTTGTAGGTAGGACAGAAGGTGTGAGGGTGACTGTGGCAGACCGGGAGCAGACGTGCTGGGTATGTCTGGTGGTAGTGGCAGTCCTGCTGTCACCTGTGGGGGTCTGACAGGCCTTGCCAAAGGTATGGGTGTAAGTCATGATGCTGCATATAATAGTAAAATAAATGGAGAGAAACTAAATAGTTAAACAAATACATGCATATAATAGAAAGGATAGTGACAAAAGGGTGGAGGGAGAAATTCAAATACAGTGAATGCATGCAGCTGATACGTACTTGTCCTATGATGATGTTACCCCTAATATAGATGAATTAACAGCAAGCACACCTCCCAGCTTCAAATCACTGTTAGTATACACAGGTGAGGGGGGATCTGACCTTACCACTATCAACACCTGTGTTACAAAAGGTAAGTAATTAATGTGATGAGCTGCTTGCACAGACTAATGGGTTCTGTCATCCAAGATGATGTAATAACATTTGAGACAAATGTAAATACTCAAGAAAAAAATGATGCCCTGACATACTTTTCACTCACAGCTTATAAGCGAAGGAAACATTTATTGACAAAGATTGTCCATGACACAGATGTCCACACACCCAAAATTGTTGGTCATACATATTTCACACATCTGTTGCTTTAGGTAGTGTCAGTGGTGCAACAGGTAACACACTCTCCTTTGGTGCAGAAGACTGTAGGTTCTATTACTGCACCAAGTAGATAGATTGAAGCGTGGGGTGGGGGGGGGGTGCTGCACTCCTGAGTGTGTTATCCTTTGGATGAGATATTACAGGTCCAACCTGCTCTAGTTGATGGCAGCTCAGGGGTAAGTAAAAGATACCACTGTACCTATTGAAAAGGGGGGGGGGGGGAGATACTCAATGTCCAAGGCAGATTTCCCCCGGTAGTATAAATGCCACCTCAAATCTCTCCTGAAAAGAGGCCAGTAACTTACTGGGACTAACCCAGTCAAAAAAGAATAAATAAAATAAATAAAGGCAGTATAATGACTCAGAAAGCTCAACTGAAGCAGTATAATAACACAAATTGGGGGGGGGGGGTAAGGACTTGAATCCACTAGCATCCTCACAAAGTAAGGACACAGTTTTATTATTTTGTCTCAGTTGTCCAAGTATATAGCTTGACAAATAACAAACACTAATAACAATCAACAGTCAAACTGCTACCTTTAACCTGTGCCAGTTATCACAGAAGTGGCAGTGATTCATGAAAGGTATGCAGTTTGAACATGTATCTCCAGTACTGTTAACGTTAAAAGCTTTACATTCACCCCATCACTCTCTTAGACTTTTCAAGCTCCTCCTGTGCAGTTGCCTTTTCAGTTCAATATCTCTAGAGGCTATAGAAATAAAGAAAGCACTGTGCAATATTTGTGGATGGCATGCAATGGCAGGTTATAGGGATATCTAGCTTATGTTCTGCTTACATTACCTAGGTGGTGACTGCTGTTTAACTTTATCCTCCAGTCAGTTGAGGATGTCAAGGTTGCAGTACCTCATATTACTGTATTGGTGATGGCACTGTCCTCCTGTGTGTGGAATCCCCATGGCACAGGTAACAGTCTGGGTTAACTACTTCATGCTTTAGTCTTCAGTCTTATACTGATGCCCCTTAATATCTCTCCTACAGGAGCCCCCAGCTGTGATCCTTATTGAGTAGATAGAGAAATAATTTTGACTGCTTCATACATCACCTCTTCACTCTAAAAGGAGCACTACTTTCTTCTTCTCCTTCTCCAGACATAATGTCTCACCTCGGAGAATCTCAGTGAAAAATGGCAGAAAATTGGTGCCCATATCAGGTCTCATGAGTCTCATCTACCACACATTGACTGGTATTAATGGGTACTTCATTTGCTCAACATATTGTGGGCTCAGGTAATATAGGTACTACATTGTTATGGTTCACAGTGGCACTCTAAAGTGTGAAACATGGCAGTCCTGTATCCCTGTGTATGTTGTTAAGAAATCAGGCACTACAGTGACTCCATTTACAGATGGTTAGATTTCAAATTACAGATCCCTTAGAAACATGACCTGGGCTGTGCATGCTCAGTGCTGCCCGCGGTGATCCAAGCATGTGCCCAGCATCAAGGAAACTTGAGCACAGTGGTTAGCAGATGTGCTCTTCATGCAGACTGAGCGATTCAGAAACAATAATAAGTTTAACCCTAATTAGCATAATCATTGTGTCCAGCCAGGTGAATCTGCATGATGTAAGCATGATGGCAAGCAGATATTTTCATTGTACTACAAAAGAAAATGTAAAGCAGCAATGTTTGGAAGTTGAGAAAGTTGAATAACTGAATATTTGATAAAACAAAACTATGCTCTGCTTTTACAATTTGTCTTTGAACTGCATCTGTTTTTCACTGCTATTGAACTTGTAAGTATGTTTGAAATTTGTACTGAATGGGGGATTGCAAGGGTGGAGCACTTGTTCAGTTGAAAGATTGTTAAGCCTAATGTGAGACATCAGCTCATACTTGATTGCTTCATACACTACACATATGACAGTAACAAAAGTATTTTTAATCTTCAGATAAATAGTTATGTCATCTTGCTTACAAGAAATGGTACGGGTAATGCTTTTGGGGAGACATTTCCTCAGTAAACTTATGTGCCTGACTTTAATTAAGGAGTGTGTCTACAGATAGATGAGTCTCAGGCACATGAACAATATACTGTTAAACAATATGCTGTCTGGCCAGTGGTGGGGTAGGGGTGTATGGATTTGGCAGTGCCACCCAGGTATAGGTTGTTAATACAACTTTTTTTCCATGTCTATAAAGGAATGATTAAAAAAGCAGGCAAAGCCGAAGCACACTGCTTACTTTGAGACTTGTGCTGAAATATCTACCCATAAGTGGACACTCTTCAGTGTACAGAATGAGGTGCTACTCCAGGCACTCCGTTTCCATGAGTGACAACTGTTTAGTCTAGAAGAGGCTGGCCAAGCATACCAGGGCCATGCCTTAGATGATATTGCGACACATGTTAAATCAGTTGGTGGCCACAACCACAGTTATGAAATGGTGTGCCATGAGGCCAGTGTCATTATACATGCTGCCTAAAAACGAACACAACTCATGACATGGGAATGTAGAACAGTGGGTGGGGGTGGGGCCATGGTTGCACCACATCTCATGGAGAGAGAGGAGTTCATGGCTTCCTTCAGAGGTCGTGACACCTCTACAAAGTCCCACAGTGCAGTGCTGGATGTTGGGAAAGATCTGGAGAGGTCTCCGATACATTCTACTGGAGATTCCCCAGTTATGTAGAACTGTTTCTATGTAAGAATACCTGTAAGTCCTCTGCAACCCTTAGTCACTGTCAAAATTATTAAAGCTGTCTGACTTACAGTGTACAGGTACATCCGCAGTCATCTGTACAAGTTATGCAAATAAAGTAAAGCAATGTGTTTTGGCATTTCCCGGTTAGGGGTCACCACAGTGGATCACCGGTCCGCAGATTGATTGGCAGTGGTGTTTTTACAATGTCGAGGTGCCAGCCCGGTGCCCAACCTTCACAGAAGACACATGCATACACACCCACGCACCTACCTGCATGTCTTTAAAACTCAGTACCGCAGGGAGGACATGCAGACTCCGCACAGAAGGCACTCCAGCCAAGAATCAAACCGGAGAACCTCTTACTGTGAGGTGACAACGCTAACTGCTGCACCACTGCAGCTGTAAAGTTATGCAAATAAAGTACTGCTTGTTATCATGCTTACATCTGTAAATCTCAGTTGCATGTGTACTTCTGCTGCTGGGTCATGCTTACACTGGATATTTTGTGTTTTGGTGTATTCACAAGTGAAATTTTATCTGGCACTGGTAAGGTGGGACTGCAGCCACTTGATTTTGGAGGATCTGTAGTTTTTGATAATGATGGAAGGGATGAACTAACAGTCAGGGAGTACAGAGTATGTACTGGACACAGATAATGTGACTGCTGCATCCCCAGTACAGACCAAAGACACAGCCTCTATTCCTGTAGATACCCAGATTACCTACGCGTCACAGGGAGGACAGGTTAATGGGGACACTATCAATCAGAGAAGCATACTGGCTCACAGGAGACAGGTATCAGAATTTGTCCGTAGCACCCTTAGGCAGAGAGATCCATGCGGGGGTGGGATGGGGGTGGGGGGCTTGGAGTGGTAATAGTGCTCACTGGAAACATGGTTACCACCCTTCCCCTGAGGTTAGTGTACCAGTCATCTCAGCCCAGCAGATATACAAGGTCATTGTGGAGGCACAAGCTAGAACCATCACAGCAGTGGTTAAGATAGTGAGGGTGATGCAGGGTGTGTGATGACCTACAGAGTGCATGTCCTGTATGTGTGATTGCTTGGATAGACTCAGTTATACACTGAAACATTCAGTGCCTTCTCTGTTTCAGCTGCCAGGGATGAGGAGCCATCCATGGAGATGGTGAACTGCTTCATCTATTGTTGGTGGCCAAAATGGCTATAGACAACCAAGATGCCACTCTTGCAGTGCTAGCCTTTCCACAACAGTGCTGAGGTCAGGAGAGGCCATCTTCATGATTGTGGCCATTGCAACAGTGTCACATCTTATAGCAGACATTGCTCAAGGTCATTCATCATACTAGCATCTAGCCAGGACCATGGTACATGTACTACAACTCCTAGTAGATTGAGCTCTTGTAGGCAGGGACATGCACAGGAGTATGCACAGTATGCAGAACCCTCTGCCATGTATACTTTGGACATGTTCAGTAGCGTGAGTCAAAGTTTTGCAAATACTGCTGAAACTGGAAGTGTGAAAACTAATGACCGTGCTAATAGAATAGATTTTAAAGTAGGCTGTCTTGCAGTTTCCTCCGGTCAGTATCTAACTGTATAATAGGAAATGCATCATGGATAATTTTTGCATAGAATATTGTACCTTATAAGTATGTTGTCTTACATATCTTGTTTACAGAGTTTTGTTGACTAGTGCATTTTTAATTTAGAGTGTGTATGTAATATTGAAACTGTAGTAAAACCTAGCTATATGAGTGGGTTAAAGTTGTCAGCACAAACACTTAAAATGTATCACTTAGCAGGAAACCATCCACTGGCTTAGCTTTCTACTCACCCCTTGCACAGACTCTAACCCAGCCTTGCCATTAATACTGTACACTGTAGAACAGGCTAGGGTATGAAAAAGGATGATTGTTTTTATATTATTAGGGACTTGTGTTACAGCTTCTTGTTGTTTTACGTATTTTAGATTATCCTTTTCTTTTTTCAGTTATTACTCCTCTTGGCTCATCACAGCTGACCTCAGCTACTCCTGGGGTCTCTTCTCATTTCACCAGATCTACCAAACCTGACTAAGCATTTTCTTCCTTCATCCCACCACTGCACCTGCTAGTAACACCCTGTCTGAGGATCACCCAGTGGGCATCAGTGCTGCACCATCCTTCATTTCAGCAAGGGGTTGATGCCAGAAGAACTGCCTCACCTAGCTAAAGGAAACACGGCACAGTTGTTTCCCCAATTTCTACAAGGAACATCAACTAAATGAATCTGCGCACCTACCACAGACAGACAAAATACCAGTAATGGCCATGATGCATATTACTTGTAGTTACAAACTGCCGCCATAATGTTACGTATGTGGACTAAACCTTATGAGCCAGCATGATGTGTGTGTGTATGTGTATATATATATATATATATATATATATATATATATATATATATATATAAAATATATATATATATATATATATATATCTATATCTATATATACACATATATATATATATATATATACATATATATATATATATATATATGTATATATATATATGGATCTACTTTTCTTTGTAGAAATTTCATTATTTCGAGAAAAAAAAGTAAAGGACCACTTACACGAAAGTGCATTTAAATGAAAGTGCACTTTTGTGAATATCGGTTCAACAAACAGATAAAAAACACAAAAAAAGAAACACAAAAAAGTGTTTTGCAGGGGGGCAAGCCCCTCTGCACCCCCCACACCCCCACTACTTAGCTATACTAATTCCGAGATCGCACTACAATTCCCTGTTCCCCAGTGTAGTGTGCTTTGGCACCGCAGTGTTTCCTGTTTGTTTTCTTATCGCTTTGTTGAACCAATATTTGCGAAAGTGCACTTTCGTTTAAGTGCACTTTCGCGTATGTTGTCCTCTACTTTTCTTTTTCGAAATTATGAAATGATAAATAAGGACATTGGCAACCTACAGACAATGGACCCATTACAATTTGGTTTTGTTATAGGAATGCCATGCCTAGTTAACCTGGTAGACTTCTTTGAGAGGGTCGGCAAGGCAATGGATGAGGGTAAAACAGTGAATACTTCATATTTTGATCTGGCCAAGGCATTCAATACAATATCCCACTTAAGCATTGTTGACCAGCTCTCTGAGCTAGGTATATATCCTGCATAACTTGCTGGATTGCTGGCTGGCTCACAGACAAGACCCAAGAAGTCAGGATCGGTGAGACGACCTCCACCAAGAGACTGGTCACCAGCAGAGTACCCCAGGTCTCTGCTGGGCATACCTCTCAACTGTACAGATTTTCACAGAATGTCCACATTTTGGCCTCATAATTTTGGTCCATTTTTCATAAAATTGTTTTTTCTGGCAAATTAGTGGTAAATTATTAAAGATTGAAGTTAAAAATAATGACAGACATTTTAGTTTCAGACTTTATATTTTTCAAAAAATGTATGCTAATGCAAAACCTGCTATTCTGTCAACTTTCTATGTTTTTAAGAGCATTATTTAAAAATTGTCCCTATTTTTGGGCCTTTGTCTCACTTTTATTTATGACTTTGTCCAGATTTCTTGCTCTAAAAGGTTGAGAGATATGGTGCTGATTATGCTGTTTGGCATCTGCTTCTCTGAAGTCAAGGCTTATATTCAGGGTCTCTAGCTCACCAAGTTTGCAGATGACTGTAAACTAGGAGCTGTTATAGATTCCCCCAACTCACCAACATCTTGTAAGAGGGTTTAACACAGACAAATGACTAGTGCCAAAGCCATGACCTAAAACTTTGTCAAAAATGCATTATAATGCCCTTTGGGAAACTGTCAACCTAAGTTAATTACTCAATTGCTAAAATACCTCTAAGTGTCGACCCAGTAGTAGGAGATCAAGGAACATATGTAGACAGGGATCTTGCCTTTGACAAACACATAGCTGAAATAGTAAGAAAATCATTTTATGCCAACCAAGTTATAGTTAAGAGTATGGCATCCAGGTCCAAGGAAGTTATAATACCACTGTACTCAGCCCTTATCAGATCTATAGTTGAGTACAATGCCTCCTTTGGTATGTACCTAACCAGAGACTTACAAAAGTTGGAACTCTCACAAAGGCTTTGCACCAGGAGAATTCAGGGTATAAACACCCTGTCCTACACTGATCACCTAAATGATTTGTCTCTGTATTTAGTCTCCTACAGGCTGTTGAGAAGGGATCTTTGCCTGGCTCAGAGGGCTTCCTCAGACTCAGCAATAATGGATCTGTTGCACACATGCAAAAAAACATCATCAGAAACACTACATCCAAAGATCTGAACTTCAGTTGTGACACAATCAGAATGTGGTGGAGATACAGATATGTGTCCCAAAAGATCCCTATGCTGTGGAATAGGCTCCCCATCCATGTAAAACAGAGTTTATCTCTGCCCCTATTCAAATGAAATCTTGACAATTGGATGGGGAATCGTAAATTTACCCCAATCTAGTCTCCATGTCCCTTGTGGATAGAGGCCATCAATAAGAAAAGTATTATCCTAACCAACACCCCTAACCCCCTCTACAAATTCCTTAGTTACCTCCCTACTAACATGCCCCCCCTCATATAGATGCCCATGATTCTCAAGATCCAAATAGCTTGGGGGTCACATCTAGACTTTAAGGGCTCTTTTATACTTGTAAGGGTCGTAGTATTTGTTAACCTAGTAACCTATCAGCCTACAAACATCTCAGATGCATACAGTGCATCTCTTGCTCTTCTCCCTTTATACTTGTCTTTTGTTTGTAATATGGAAATTATTGACAATTTCATGTCTGTTTTGTAACATCCATCCCCTGTACTGGGTATTCCTGACTAAAAATATTAATAGCCTTCTCCTTCAGTAATCCTCCCAGACTTTTACACTTCTGTGTTACCACCAGTCTGTTGCCTGTCCCTCATTGTTGGGATGGGTCTTGTATAGTTTGTACCATCTTGTGAAATATGATTTTTTTTTTTTTGTTTTAGAAATATGGAGCTCAGCTAAGTCCTGTTAGACATTGATGTAGGTCATTTCTTTGGTCTGACTTGCGATTGTATTTTTTTAAGGTTGTCAAACTTTGGGGAAACCTAAAGAAGAGGCATATTTTTGAGATTCAGAATGATCTGCCTTCCACTCTTGTAAAGCCCCAGAAATGGGGATACCGATGGAATGGCCAAGGCTTGGATTCAGGGAATATATGTTGAAATTGTAGCATTTTGTTGTGTTTGTAGCACTCCTGTTAGGATTCAGACAAACTTTTCCCACTTGTACAAGGTCTCTTATCCAAGAGGAAGACAACATTCTTACTGGAAGATGCCAACAGAAGCTGTACCACAAGCCATAACCCATAACACAAAATATGATGCCTGGCTGTGCAAACAGCCTAACCTAGCTTCATTTTCTATCGACAAAGATTTACAAAAATTCCTTGACTTCTTTGACCGTTGATTGTAATACGATGAAAAGAAAGCTATTTAAGTCATGCTAAATGTTTACTGACCATAGTGCAGAAATGTGCAGAAATGGTTCATCGGCTTTAGTCCTTACAGTTATTGTTACTGATTGTAGGATGTCACTGTCCTTGGCTGTAGTACTCTAGACAGGTTCCCCCCTCTATGCTGTTGAAGTGGTGAACACAGCTGAATGCTTATCTAGGACTCCTCTTGCAGTACAAGAATGAAACTATGAAAGTGACTGAATGAGGGTAAGAGTGGGTGATCAAGAAATGATAGGACCTTTACAGAAAAGAAGACTGCTCTCTCAAGATAGGACAACCCAAGACTTTTCAGTGTCATTAAAGCACACTTGCAGACTCTTAGATGCTGCTCACTGGGGTCAGGCTGTATTTGCTGGTAATGTCCTTTGGCAGGTAGTGTACTTTAAAAATGATAAAGGGAATATTACTAGATAAGTGGTAGTGAAATGAATACCGGTACCGAGTACTAAATTGAAATGTTTTTGATAAGCTTGATTCTGGAGTTGACAGTTGTATAACTGAAACATTCAAATGGTCTTTCTTTTCTGTGCGGTTCTTCTGAGTCCTTAATATTCATGGCGTGTTTGTACAAAGTAAAAATAGCAAAGTAAAAACTCCAGCAAGTGTCAAAGGCAGTGACCAGGTCTGATGACATTTTCATAATTTTCCTGATAACTGTTTTTCCTTGCACTGTTACTTATCTATGTTTTCAATGTGTCTCGTTTGAGTCACATCTTCCTCATGTTTAAGAAACAGTGTAAGGTTGTTCCAGTCACCAGACTAGTTTACCTGCAATGTGCAAGACAACTAAGGTCCAAAAAAAGTAGCACATAACCAATTTGTAGGATTCTACAAACTACAAAACTGACTCCTACCTCATACCTTGCAGACATCCAGAGCATGACACAGCATGATAATGGCCCTTCCTTGCCACACAGAAATTATCTTTCATTGTATAAATGAAAGGGGCAAATGAGCTGTCTGACTTGCGACACTACCTCTAAAATGTTTAATTTGGTAATGACATTTTTTTACATTTTTAAAAGTGGAATGGAAAAACTGCAAGGAACCACCACGATGTAGAATCCACAATTTAATTGATTTTACAAAAAGGAAGAACAAGCGCTTTCACGCACCATCCCGGTGCGCTTCATCAGGTTACAATCAATAACAAAACTTCAGTCTTTAAATACAAAAACTAGCATCAATTATTTAATTAAGTGCATCGATTAGTGCAATCTATTAAAACATTTAAAACATTTAAAAGGGTGATGACATCCCACATGCCCACATGTTTTCCCAAGGATATACACTTCATAGAAGCTCCTTTTTATGTCAAATCTACCCATTGTCTAAAGAGAAAAAAACATTTTAATCATGAATAGACCCATTAGAACTTCTTAAAAGAAGAAATTATGATAATTAATATTTAATCCAAACTTCCACATTATTGCCCCATCAAACTCATCGTGTTAAAATAATAATCGAGGCATATATTTATGTGAATGATGACAACATTGAAACACAACAAACAAGATATATTGTTATAAAATAATTGTGATACACTGGTTGTATTGATAAATCTGAATAGATATAACCATAATGAATATATCCAATACCTATTCTAAATACATGATAAACATACAAAATACGCTGTGATCTAAATATCAATTTCATATGAAGTAAATAATCAACAATTTGATAATATAAAATGTATAATATATAATATATAATGTATCAGATCAATATTAAAACAAATAAATACCAATATCAAATGAAACCATGTATATGTACAATAAAGAATTTAAAAAATATATAAAAAATGTGATAAATAGTGACTTAATATGGGTAGCATCACATATACCCTAAAAGGGCCGGTCGGATGCTGAGTGTTGAATTTAGACCTGGTTCTGTGTGGGCTCTAAAATTTAATATCCATCTAAGCTCGTATAATTCAAGAGTACCTATTAGGTCCCCTTCTCTTTTATTCTGATTCACTACTTGAACCACCCTAAATTTAAACGTATGCTGAGGGAATTGTTGACAATGCTTAGCCAGAACATTGGTAGAATTTCCCTTCCTAATATCATACACGTGATTATATACACGATCTTTAAATCTTCGTGAAGTCATACCTACATAGTATGCTTCACATAAATCACATGTAGCTAAGTAAATGACGTTACTGGAGTCACAAGTGGCATAAAATGTCGGTTTAAAGGCCATATTTACGCCTGGGACCTCAGATGTCTGAGTTGCGGATATATATTTACAAATACAACATTTTTTACAAGGGTATGTACCCTTTTTGTATCTCGCTCTAATATCCAATTGCTGAGATTTCATTTTTTCTTTACATAGTAATCTCTTGAGGTTTAAGCTGTTACTAAACCTGAAAACGGGTTTATCACCCACTATTCGTGACAATCCAGAATCAAGAAGCAAAATCTTCCAGTTATTCTTTATGATTTTTTAAAAGTGGCAATTTGTTTCTGTCGCAAAGCATGACTGAAGAGCTACTTTATCTTGTAGTTAAAGTAATCTCTGTCATGCTTAAACCGTCAGTCCCTGAACCAAACACATTTTTCTTTGGTGTACCTCAGTGCTCGTCCTGGCTCTACCTTTCTGTTTTGTACTAATAAATGTTTAATTCTTTGATTCTGTGTGTAGTACTTTGTGCTGAGGATATTGTAATAACAAAGACAGACCCTCAGCTGTTTTGTTTGCCACAGATTGTACCAGCGACCTTGCCATTGTTTGCATTTAATTTAACAGCAGTATCACGTCAGTAAATGCCTCTGGAAACAGTGTTCATTACCACTAACTACAGTCAGTGACAGAACATTACAAATCTTGACTCTGTAGTGGATTAAATATTGCAGCTGTTGAGGTATGTGGTTAAACCCATTGCTTTCTGTTTTATACCACTTGTGCATACTTCCTAAATTACTGGTTAAGGCTTCAGCTATCTTTGTGGTATATGTTTATGGACTACCTTATCAAGGATCCAATATTTCTTATCACTGGAAACATTCATTTACTACAGGTGAATTATAGTACCTGTAGTGTACCTCTCTTGCCATATGTCACCACATTAGGCACACAGATTTTCTGTTTATACATTGTATTATGTTGACTGAGAGCTCACTGGCCTTGGCAGCACCTGCCATTTTTATATGCAATTGCAGCACCAACTCAGTTAACAAGGTAAATAATATTTTATTTGTATGTCATTATAAAGCATTTACTTAAACTAGAGCCTTTTGAATGTGTTATACTAAAAAGACCTATACAGTACTTTTACATAATCAGGCTCCTGATTCTCTAAGGTTATAAGAACTGACAGAGTGATTTAGAGGATGATTTAATTTATGCTATAATTTTATATGTTTTTATTTTAGAAGAATCATGGTGTGGTGACTGTGACCATCAGTAAATGTTTGTTTTACCATTTATAAAGTTATTTTATTTACAAAATCATCTATCTAGTGAAAGATGTGACAGCGATTTCAATTTATGTTTTGGTGTTGGCTTGATTTCTTTACTTGAATTAGGTGACTTGTGGTTCTGTTTACTTGGCTCAGTCGGAATGTGTTTTTCCTGCATTGCTGTTTCTCACAGTTTTGTTGCTGTGGTTTATATTATTCCTACAGTAACAGTTGTTGTGATCATATTTATGCTAATCTGGAATATTTTGGCAGCAGAATCAGAATTTGTGGTGCTCACTGTAAAAAGGGGCTTCAAAACTGTTTGTTGACAAAATAAAAAGTTTCAGGGATTTAGCTGTATTCTGCAAGTTAAGACTAAGCCCTTTGAAAGGCCGTGATTACCAGTATGCAGACAGTCAGAGTAGTTTCTTAGAATACCTAAAGCAAAAAGTACAGATGTTAGGAATGAAAGCCGCATACTAAATCTCCACAAATGTTGTTCATAGGTTGGTACTGGGCTATCGGCCCTAGGGCCTATACAAGCCTAGCCATAACAATTCCCTGGATATTTCTTCCCACAATATTTACTTCTCTGGACCCCTGTCTGGCAGGGCGACTGACATGATCCCCGGGGCGAATTACCTATCTCCCATCCAATTGTCAAGGTTCCTTTTGAAGAGGGCCAATGAGGCGCTCTGCTTGACATGTACGGACAGTCTATTCCAGAGTATGGGAAGTCTCTGGGTCAGGAACCTATCCCTCCAGCATGTTTTGTTCATTGTGATGACAAGGTTTAGATCCCTGGAGCGTGTGGCTCTGAGGGATTTATGATTTCTTTAAGTGGAGCATGTCCAACAACTCAGGGTCTGACATGGGCTTGTATGTTAAGCAGAGATCGCCTTGGAGTAGACGATATGCCACAGAGTATAGCTGGAGTTTTTTTAGATAGTCAGCATATGGCATCTGTTTTAGGCCTGTGATTCTTTTAGTGAGGTATTTCTGTGGCCTTTCCAGCTGTTGCAGATGTCTTGTGAGGTACATACCAAACGGGGCATTTTACTCTATAATGGGTCTAATGAGGGATGAGTACAGTGGGACAATGACCTCCTTTTTTCTAAATGAAAAGCCCTTAGTGATGAGGTGTGCCACATAGAAGGATTTCCTGACTGTTGTGGCGATGTGGTTATCGAAAGTGAGACCACTGTCCACCTGTGTCCCTAAGTCTCTCATCACACTTTCGATGTTTAGTGTACTGCCACCTATGTGGTAATTCATGGGTACATGTTTTTTTCCAAAGGGGATAACTATACATTTCTTGGCATTAAGCTTGAGCCCATGGCTCTGGTACTAGGCATCTGTTTCTGTAAGACCCTTTTTGTAGAATATCCACATCATTTGGGGATTCAGTAATGGCTCCCAGTTTGCAGTCAACTGTGAACTTTGTTAGCCAGAGTCCCTTAGTGTTGGCCTGTACTTCAGAGAAGTAGATGCCAAATAAGAGTGGTCCCAGGACTGAATCCTGAGGGACTCCACTTGTCCGGAGCTGGATTTGGAGTCGGCTACTTTTACAGTCTGGATTCTGTCAGTAAGCCAGTTGGTAACCCATTGAGTGATGTAGGGATTTATGCCCAGCTTAGTAAGTTTATCTATGATTCCAGAGTGGGGGATGGTGTTGAAGGCTTTGGCGAGGTCCAGATAGGCTGTGTGGACTGCCTTACCCTCGTCCACAGCTCTGGAGACTGATTCGAAAAAGTCAATCAGATTCAGGAGACAAGATTGGCCCTTCACAAACCCAAACTGGGTGGGGTCCAGTGTTTGAAGGTTGCCAATGTCTTTGTTTATAAGTTCCATGATAATGCGTTCCATGCCCTTGCAGATCAGGCTTGTCAGACTGATGGGACGGTAGTTCCCAGGATGCAAGGCGGATCCCCCCTTGTGGAGTTGGATAACTGTGACTGTGCGCCACTCAGTGGGCACGAAGCCTGAGGTGAGGCTATGATTAAACATGACACTTAGGTGAGGTGCCAGTTCATTTTGTAGTTAATGTAGTACACAGCGTGGGATGTCATCTGGTCCCATGGATGCTGTATTCTTAGCTTTGGAGAGTGCGGTTTCTACCTGTGTGGCCGTGATTACCGGAATTTGGCAATCTTTTGGTATTGAGATGGGCCGTTTAGGGGGTAAGAGGGGGTGAAGTTGGCACTAAATCGATCTGCCAGGATATTGGCAATATCCTTGGGATCAGTATATTTAATGCCATTCTGTTGTAGCTCAGAGCAGATCTGAGCATTGCCATTTAGATTCTTGACATAACTATAGAATGCCTTGTGGTTGTCTTTGGAATCTTTGGCAATTTTATTTTCGTAACTAGCTTTTGAGGATTTTATGAGGGATCTCAGCTTCTTACTGAGGCTGGTGAGGGAGTTTTTTGCATCCTGGGATTTTCCTCTTTTCTGCAACAGTTTTTTCCTTCTGTTGTATAGTTTGTTTATAGCAGGGGACCACCAGATTGGCTTTCTTTTTTGGAGAAGAGCATCTTGGTTCTATTTGGGATGGCACGATTCATGCACGAGTGGATGTGCTCGTACAGTGCCTTAGTGTAGGATTCTGCAGTCGAACTTTCAGATCCCGTCTGCATGGGTGTCATGAAGTTTGTCACTTCTGACTTCAGTAGCATGAAGTTGGCTTTGGAGAAGTTTTTTAAGGAGGTTTCCTTATTGGGGGGTGGGGTGGGGGTGGGGTGTGGATGTCAAGGGTGATTTGCTTATGGTCAGACCTGACCAATGAGGGGGTGACCACTGGTGTGGAGCATCTATCTCCCATGTTGGTAATGAGCAGGTCTAGGATATTGGAGCCCCTGGTGGGACAATGGATTAGTTGATCCAGGGCATTGGAATTTACGAATTCCAAGAACCGTTGGGAAAAGGAGTTGGTACCCGAGTAGTTTTCCCTGTTAATGGCAGGGTAGTTGAAATCACTCAGTATTAGGGTGCTTGGTTGTATCTTAATATTTTCCAGTATGTTTAGAAAGGTGTAGTGAGAATCTTGGGGCATGGTGGGGGATATGTATCAAGCTACAATTTGGATTGCAGTCTTACCTAGTGTTAGTTGCACCTGGAGAATTTCAGATGCATTGTGTTGGGCAACTAGCCTGGAGGTGTGGATATTATTGGTGAATATGGACACTCCTCCACCTTTAGTGTTTCAGTCTTGGTTTTGTGGCCGAAAAGTGTGGTAAGAATTGTAGCCTGGTATTGCAGGGGTGCTCTCTGGAGCCTTGAACCAGGTCTCAGTTACTGCACAGACATTGATGTTCTCCATTTTTAGGAGTGCCTCGTGGGAGTGCATTTTTAGGTTTAGACTTCTAGCATTGAGTAGCATTACCTTCAGATTTTGCATGCTTGTATCTGTTACAGTGGTGGTTTTATAATTTGAACCTTGCCTAGAAAAGGCACTATAGGGGTGGCAAGAGCTTTAGCCAGTAACCTGAATCCCAGGGGTGAAAACAAATGTTGTTTAGGTAGGTCTCTCCATGGATGAGCGCACAAGTGGAAAAAAATATAAAAATTCTTTTAACTAGAAGGTAATTAAGTAGCTTTCACATATTGATGATTGTGATAGTAAGGGATGCTGTAGTTTCATTCATAAAAGAAATTATTTCTGACTATAAATTTAAATTTGAGGAATCTGGTGGAAGACTGCTAGATGAGGCTGTAAGAATTAGCCCGTTATACAGTAAAACCTAAATTATATTCCGTAACATAAACAGTTATTGGATACTGCAGTTTGCATGCCCATAACAAATAGTGAGCTACTTTTGAAAATTAGTTCAGTAACTGCAGTCATCTGTATTTCACAGCAGCTAACAAAACATACTCAACTGGGCCACCTTTTTGAGTATGTTTTTGATAGCTGCAGTGAAACACAGATACTGCAGTTATTGAACTAATTTCCAAAAGTAACTCACAGTTTATCATGGGCATGCAAACTGCAGTATCATTCACTGGCATTTTAAGAATTAATAATTTTATACCAATTTGTTTGGTGGTGCCTGTATTTTTTGTGGCAGAAATCCGAAACAGTCAATGTTTTTAAGTGCTAATCGTGCAGCAAAACTTTCATTACCACAAACAGTGACTGCACTAAACTCATGTATTTTGCAACTTCTTCAACTTCTGTCACATACACTGGTATAGACGTGCAGCTCACATGTAAGCCATTCCTGACAGTTGTATCAGTGACAAGACATGGAAAACGCATGAAGTTTTTTAATCTACTGCCATAATTTAAAAGAAGTAAGAAATTTTATTTTTTTTATAATGGAGTAGTATAAATGTAATACATAATACTTGGGTGTAGGTAATGCTGGTTTACATATGGCTGGCTTTGTTTGGCCATCCTGGTTTAACTCTGGTGACCAAACCATACCATCCATAGCTGAAACACGCAATGTCCACAGCATAAAATTATATATTGCTTATTTTTCCTGATCTTAAAGTGTGTGAATTACAATTCCATACATCTGACTATGCAATTGGACAGAAATACAGTTCATTGAGATGGGCTATAACACAAAGCAGTATGCCTTTATCTTTAAGGCACAGCAACCCTGGTGGCAATAAAAATAGGAAGAAATGTAGAAGTCAGAATCCTCTGCAGGGTATTTGTAGGAACCTCACCGCTCATGTAAAGCTTATTGCTCTGAAAATTTATTGGATGTCATTTGAACCACTCTTAATTGGCTGTCCATCAAACCTTCATAGGGATCTATGGCTATACCTTGTCCAATGAAAGTAAGTGATAGTTAGTCAGAACAAATATATTGAAGGGTCATGTGATCAGTTTTGTTGACCTCTATCTAACAAGGTTTTATAAGTGACAAGATTTCACTTATAGGTGACTGAAATTCTCTTGACAGATACGAAAATAAGTAGCAATTTACTTGTGATAAATGTTACTTTACTTATGTTGCATTTGTTAACCTTGCTAAGCCGTATACCATCATAGACTCCATATTTAGGACTGTCCCAGTGTGATGTTTAAGAAATTATGGGAAATCTGGTCTAACTATTTGGGGGGAATCACTAATTTATCTTTAATGCTCCCTAGAGACCACAGGTAGATTCTCACAAGGATGTAGTTAAGCCTATATACATGTTTTCCTGAGCAACTCAAGAGACATTGTGGCTTAAGATACTAAAACTTTTAGGTGTGTAAACAAATGCCTGGCAAGAGAAATCTGTCACTTAGGTCTTTATAGACTAGATTACTCATCTAAACCACATTTTAACAGAATTCATCTTCATTGACTTTCAGCTGACATTAACCTTTTCACATGATCTTATAGATATAATATTTATATAAATAACACTGAATTACATAACACTGAACTGGAAAAATTCTCTGAAACTTTGATCTTTAAAACGTATCATTATCAAACAGTCACAAATGTACTTTGGTGCAGCTTTAAATCTGTTCATACTGTTTGTCAGGAACTTCCACTTTTTTCATATTCATATGCTTATTTCATCACTTCTGGAACTGGAGACTGTATTTACAATATACACAAATTATCTTTCAACTGAATCCAGTTCATGCATGATTTCCCACATCAGCTGGATGAATTTCTCTTTTGTCTGATTAACGTCTTTACTTATTGTAATACAAAAGTGGCTTCACTAGTAATGGTCAAATGTAAAGTGGATGAGGATGTGACTTACTGAACACTACCTGAATGAGTTACACTTTGCTGATTGTGGTATAGCATAGAAAATTGTTACAGGCACTGTTTCGTTTACAGCTCCATCACTGATTTACAGCATTTTGCAGATGTTCTTTGTATTTCACTGTTGCAGTCATCACATTTGGGTTATCCCTGCCAGGGTAGCCCTCAGTCGGCCCAAATACCAGAGGCGTAGTATTTATTCGTCGGTTGCCATTGCCCCAGGACTGATGTCAGGTCGTCAGTGTTATAAATTAAGGCAGCCAACACCATTACACTAGTCTTTCTTGCCGAGGAGCCCGAAGCAGAAGCAGTTTGCATGAGTGCCGGTCAGCCACTGCCTGAGTTTTTCATTTCCGAATTAAAGTTGAAGTCTTCTAAAGCTAAGTATCCCGTTGGGGATCCTTTTTTCTTGCTTTAACCGATGTCAGAAAAAGTTAACAATTGTCTCGCCTGTGGAAAGCAAATACCACACCGAGATTTTCATTCTTATTGCGTCACTTGCTTAGTCCCAGACCACAACATCCCCCGCTGTCGCTTTTGTGCTCTGTTCAATGCCAGAACTATACATCGTCGGGCCCTTACTGTATTTTCTCTCTCAGTCTTCAAATTCCAATATGGCTTCGGTAAACCATCCGACAGCAGATCTTCCAAAGAAACATAAAGATAAAGACAGAGACAGACCGCACAGGTCCAAAACTGCCAACGATGTTTCTGTTAAGCTAGTCGTCAGTTCTTTGGTCCTCAGTGAGGTGCTTTCTCAGCCCCTGAAGCCCACTTCTGTGGATTTGCAGGCCGCTACCAAGACCCTTTCGGAGTCCGGTATGCCGTGAGACTCTTCATCGACGAAGGATCCTGCGGATGTCTCTACCTTGGATGGGTCCGGAGCCGCTGAGCAGGCACCGGCTTCTGAGGAAGTACTTTGCACTACTGATTCTCGACCCAGACCAACAACTTCTTTCTCAATTGCCGTTCTTTCAAAAACTACTGAGTTTCTATGGCCCAGGGTATGAACCACACCCAAGAAACCGAAGACCCAATCTCAGGCACCTGCTTGCCTCAGTCATAGATGCTTAAAATGGCAGAAGACTGTATAATGCTTATCAGGGAAAGCCAGGCTACCCCTTCCAAAAGAAAAATAAATTTGTCCCCAGTAGTTTTATCTGAACAGGAGTCCAATGACTCTGATGCATCTGAATATGAAGATATGCAACCCCTCTCAGCTTACGAGGATTCTGATGCAGAGGAATCCATCTCTTCAGCCTCTCCTCCTGAGGACTTTTCCTTTGGGGAAACCCTACATACCTTAAGGGTGCATTTCCAATGGGAATGCCAGGACTACCCTCAGTCAAAAAAGAGACTCAGGGAATTCTTAGATCTTCCACAGCACAGACCTCTGGCCATTCCTCCTGTCCTGGATGTTGTGGATGATGTTTTTATGGAATCCAGTTTGACTCATGACACCCTCCCACCTGCTCCCAGGAAACCTGACAGGTATTAGAGTCCTTAACTCTCACAAATTTCTTTTCAGAAATCCTACTGCTGACCCAGAGGTAATCTTTCAAGGACCTAACGGAATTAAAGCAACTTCTGCTAAGAATCCCACTCTGGGGTAAAAAAGTATACACCTCTGCTATTCTTGCTATTAGAGCACTAAATTGTCAGTTCCATATGCTGAAATATCAGCAGCATACCATGGAACTCCTCAAACAAAAAATATCTTCTTTTCCTGCTTGTGCAGAAAATAGTTACAGGAGTTATTGCATTCTGCAAGTCAAGTAACTAAACATACTTTACAATGTGGTTTTGATGCCCTTCTTGCAGGGCAGCGGTCATTAGTTCTGTCCGTAGAAGGCATGCTTGGCTAAAGGAACAGCCCTTGCCAGACTATGTGAAATCCAAATTATTGGACGCACCACTGCACAAAGACAACTTATTTGGCACCAAGGCAGAGGAGGTCTTAAAAAAGATGGAAGAAAAAGCTGAATCTATGCAGACAGTTAAAGACTTCTTGCGGGTCCAGCCACCGAAGTTCAGTAGGCATTGCCCCTCCAAACACTGGTCCTTTCCTGCCCTCTCCAGGTCAGCTCAGCCCAGACCGTGGGAAAGCAGACCCCCCCCCCCCCAGACAGCAGCCTCAGGGAATGCAGAGATCTAAGCAATGGAGTTCCTCCTCTTCAAAAACAGGGAGTGCAAAGCCACCCCCTTATGGTAAGAACTCACAATGACTTTACACCTCCATCCTTTACCTCTGCCCATCTGCTTGTGCCCCCAGGAGGAAAACTCTACTTCCATGCAAGCAACTCTTCCACCATTACCAATGACCGACGGGTCCTCAACATAGTGTCCCAGGGATACAATTTTTATTTCCACACTCCGCCAACCCCAAAAGGGTTCCCAGGTCTTCTTCCAATCCAGTGGGCAAAGGCCAAAGCCAAGTCCTTTCCTTGCTCTCCATGTGGGCAATACAGCATGTTCCTGCAGAACAGATAGGCCAAGGTTTGTACTCCAGCCTCTTCCTGGTACCCAGAAAAGAAGGCACATGGCGCCCCATCCTCGATCTATGCATTCTAAACACCTTTCTGGTGATTCCAAAATTCAAAATGCTCACCCTACAGTAGCTTCTACCAATGCTCTTCAAGGATGCTTGGTTAGCCACTGTAGACCTAAAAGAGGTCTGCCTACACACCCCAATCAGGGAATCATGCAGAAATACCTACATTTTATGGCAGGATCCATGCACTTTCAGTTCTATGTGCTTCCCTTTGGCTTAGCCACTGCTCCCAGAGTTTTCACAAAATGCCTGGCTCCTGCCATTGCTTTATGCAGACAAATAAATATTCAAATTTACCCATACTTAGACGATTGCCTGATTCATGCAGACAGTCAGGAAAAACTGTTACAGCACCTGACTTTTGTAAGGGACCTACTGACCTCCCTGGGGTATACTATCAACAAAAAGAAATCAAAACTAGTCCCCACACAAAAAAATTGTATTCCCGGGAGCAAGCCTGCCCGACAGAGCATCCCAGATGGCATTCCTTACTCCAGAAAAACAAGCCTACCTGACAGGCTACTTCTCTCAACTAGTCACCAGAACCCAGTTAACCGCAAGGAAAATCCTGCAAGCTCTAGGGTTCATGGCTTCCTGCATCCTAATGATTCCATATGCCAGACTGCATATGAGGAAACTACAGTGATACCTAAAAAGCCTTTGGTGTCAGCACTCTCAAGACCTGGAAACTCTCATACCAATCATACCTTGTCTAAGGAAAGATTTTCTTTGGTGGGTAGCAGCATGCAACCACAACAAGGGACTTCCCTTCTCACAGCCCCACGCTGCCCAGACCATCATCACGGATGTATCAGACTATGCCTGGTGTGCACACCTGGATGGCAGGTGCATTCAGGGTCACTGGAGCCCAAATCAAATACATCTGCACATCAACCAAAAAGAGATGTTAGCTGTTTAGCATGCCCTGACAGCCTTCAGACCCCTACTCTCCCCGGGGCCTCTACTGATCAAAACAACATCGCAGTGATGTGGTATATCAGCAAGCAGGGAGGGACTCACTCTTATCCTCTCTGCAGGCTCACCATGACCCTTTGGCACACTGCCTCAGCCATGCAACTACACCTGTTAGCACAATTCTTGCCAGGCTGTCTAAACTCTCTGGCAGACAACTTAAGCAGAAACCTGCTAGACCCAAATGAGTGGCAGCTAGACCACAGAACCTTCTCCCTTGTAACCCAGAAATAGGGCACCCTGAAGGTCAACCTCTTTGCCTCCCATGCCAATCACCAACTCAGAAAATTCTGCACCAGGGAACCTCACAGCAAGGCCTGGAAAGTGGATGCTCTATCCTATCAGTGGGTAAACCTCTAGGTCTATGCGTTTCCCCCTCTACCACTCATATCAAGGGTACTGCTCAAAATAAGGGAGGAAAAACTGAGGGCAATCCTGATGGCATACACTGGTACCCACTGCTGCATAGCCTGTCACCCCTGCCACCATGGCACCTACCTCAGATCCCTACACTCCTGACCCAGCAGAATGGAGAATTCATGCATCCCCAATTGCAGACCCTCAACCTGGCAGCCTAGCTTATTCCCTGGCCACTCATCAAGCTTCCAGCCTAAGCAAACAAGTTTTAGATGTTATACGTGAGGCCAGACGCCTCAGCACTAGGAAATCCTATGCTGACAAGTGGAAAAGGTTTTGCACCTGGATCCAGGCTAAGGGAGCCTTAACGGCACAACGCTCCCTAACTCTCATCCTGGATTACCTGGCAGACCTACCACACAGGGGTCTATCCTTCTCTTGTATTAAAATTCATGCCTCTGCCATCTCTGCTCATTACAGCACAGAGCCTCCTCTCTTCTCACACCCTCTCATCAAACAGTTCCTAAGAGGGGCTAACAACTTAAGGCCACCCAGAAGAGCTCCTACCCCAGCTTGGGACCTTAACTTTGTGTTCGAAAAGCTCACCATACCCCCCTTTGAACCTGCAGCTTCAGCAGAGTTAAAATTTCTCTCTTGGAAAACAGTCTTGCTTTTGGCCATCACTTCAGCTAGAAGAGTATCAGAGCTACAAGCACTCATAGCTTTAGAGCCCTTCATCATTTTCCATGCTGACAGAGTCTCACTCAGGCCTAACCCATCTTTCATGCCTAAAGTGGTGTCCAGTGTGGCTTTCAACCAATCCATACATTACCCACCTTTTTCCCTAACCCACAAAACAAGGGGAAAGGATTCTGCACTCTCTAGATGTGCACAGACAGCTCAGATTCTATCCGGACAGGACTAAATCTTTCAGAAAAACTGATCAATTGCTGGTCTGCTTCGCAGCAGGAGCAGAGGGCAAGACCATATCCAAACAATCTCCAAATGGATAGCACACTGCATCCATTTCTGCTACAGACAGCATGGGAAACCACCCCCAAAGGGGGTCAGGACACATTCCACCAGAGCAACCTCCACCTCTGCAGTCTTTCTCAGAGGGGTCCCCACCAGGGACATCCTGGAGGCTGCAACATGAACTGCTCATACCTTCACCAAGCATTACCACCTGCCTGTCTTCTCCAAATCCAGGGCAGGCTTTGCC